>NC_041395.2:132147714-132440214 GCF_900747795.2 Erpetoichthys calabaricus | reverse complement strand
ACGCACATTTATTAGTTCATATCTTGCTGCAGGATCCCCTCTTTCATCAAAAAATACCATCTCTCCATTTCTGGTAGTGAAATTCACTAACTTCAGATAATGCAAAACCTGTAAGTGTTAAAATGAACTGTGAATTACCAAACATAATCTAATTGTTAAAAATGTTCAGTTTTAAAAACACAGAGTGGTACTGAACTGTTTGTTTACATATGCAATAGATGACAAAAATATGAGGCTGCAAATAGGAAGATATTACAAATTATTAATTCTGTTGTTTTACATTAGATATTATGATTACAGAGTGTAACTTAGTGTCAGAAGTAGCATAAATGCAACTAAAGGGATCTTTGGAATCAGTGATAAACACTACTGAATGCAAGTTACATCTAAGCGGGATACAAATACCATTTTATACAATATAAACTACCAAAACTAAGTAAATAGATAAAAAAAGGAAAGAAACATTAAATTCAATAGCGTACCTGCCATGGTTCTATTTTCATCTTCTGAGCACATGTTTTGTTTTCAAATGGTCCTGAACCGTTTTTACAGATAAGTAGGTTATGAAGGGCATGTGCTACCGTGTATACAGCTTTATAAACATTATTAGAAAACCTCAGATCAGAAACATCAGTAAATTCATTATTTATGTCTTTTAAATTTTCATTCCCAGTACAAGGGTTTAAAATATCAACCCCTTTTTCAGAAGTCAGAGAGCAACTGAAAACTGCCTCCCAGAAATCTTTCAAAAAACTGCTTCCAGAATTATTTGAGGGATGAATAGCCAGCAAAAAATCTTTAAGCCCTGTAATTGTTGCTTTACCAACTGCAAATCCAATTGCCCCATTCAGAATTTTGTAACCATCTCCTGCTACAAGGGATCTCTCTGTTATCCAAGATTCACTGCCTGCCCACTGCAAGCCAGTTAAATTCTGAAGCAGTAGTTCTTCTACCAATGCTTCCATTTCTATAAGTGACAAGAAAGCCACTATCACCTTTGAAGTAGATTTTCTTATAATGTCAATGATTTGAGAAATCTTTTCTTTTGGTCCACTTTTTAAGAAAGCTTCTGAATATTCAATGCAGACACCTTCCTGCTGGGCCACCTGTGCAAATGTAGCCATGCCAGAATTCCCATAATCATTGTCACTTCTTTTTTTTTTTTTTTTTTTTTTTTTTTTTTTTTTTTTTTTATTTTTTTTTTATATTTTTATTTTATTAATTTTCATTGTAATCATTCCATACAAACAGATCCATTTATAACCCAACAAATTTGAAAACAAATCAAACCCCATCCCTGAGAAGGAGAGCTTAGCTAAAGGAAAATTTCTTTAAGCTTTTTAATAAGGCAACATTAGACAAAAGAAGGGGAGAAGTAAATATCTATATAAATAAGAGATGGAGAAGGGAGTTAAATACAATAATAGTTAATTCTCTTATTCTAAAATAATATTGATTAAATCCTGCCAAGTTTTGAAAAAATTTTGTACAGATCCTCTAACTGAAAATTTGATTTTTTCCAATTTCAAATAATATAAAACATCAGTTTCCCACTGACTTATAAGAGGAGAATTAGGATTCTTCCAATTTAACAAAATAAGTCTGCGTGCCAAGAGTGTAGTGAATGCAATCACCGTTTGTTTGTCCTTCTCCAATTCAAGTCCATCTGGAAGGACACCAAACACAGCTGTTAGTGGGTTAGGAGGGATTGTGATACTAAGGCTGTCTGAGAGGCACTTAAAAATCTTTGTCCAAAATGATGTTAGTTTGGTGCAGGCCCAGAACATGTGACCCAGTGAGGCAGGAGCTTGGTTGCAGCGCTCGCAGGTCGGATCCTGGCCTGGAAACATTTTGGACAGTTTTAAGCGAGACAGATGAGCTCGATATATAATTTTTAGTTGAATAATTCTATGCTTTGCGCATATAGAACTCGAGTGAATTCTCTGCTTTGCTACCTTCCACTCCTTTTCTGATATATTGATTAAGAGATCTTCTTCCCAATGTCCTCTTGGATCTTTGAAAGGTAGGGACTCTAATAAGATTTTATATATTGCGGAAATAGTTTTTGTTTCCTCGGAATTGAGCAGTATTTTTTCCAGCATTGTGGAGGGTGCAAGGTGGGGGAAATCGGGCAATTTCTGTTTAACAAAATTTCTAATTTGAAGATAGTAAAAGAAATGTGTAGCTGGGAGGTTAAATTTTGAACGTAATTGTTCAAAAGATGTAAATATGTTGTCTATATAAAGATCTCTGAGCATTTTAATCCCAAAACTTTTCCAGGTATTAAAAACTGGATATACTTGCGAAGGTTGAAAGAGGTGGTTCCCTTGCAAAGGTGCCACTGATAAAAGATTTTCCATCTTAAAATGCTTCCTAATTTGGTTCCATATTCTGAGTGAGTAAAGCACAATTGGGTTATTAGTATATTTGCGATAACTTTCATTTATTGGAGAGCAAAGCAGGGAATATAAAGAAGTACTACAGGATTTTACTTCTATTGCAGACCAAGCCTGTGTATGTGCATTTATTTGTGTCCAGGTTTTTATGGCTTGTATGTTTGCTGCCCAGTAATAAAACTGAAAATTAGGTAAAGCCATGCCACCTTCTGCCTGAGGTCTTTGTAGGGTCGCTCTTCGGATACGTGGGTGTTTTGAGTTCCAAATGAATGAGGTTATTATTGAATCTAACTGTTTAAAAAACGATTTATTGATATATATTGAAATGTTTTGAAATAAAAAGAGAAGTTTAGGAAGGATATTCATCTTAACAATGTTAATTCTTCCGGCTAGAGTGAGATGAAGGGTTGACCATCTATGCAAGTCTTGCTTAATTTTTTCCATACAGACGCCAAAATTTTGTTGATAAAGAGCTTTATGTTTACTTGTGATATTTACCCCTAGGTATTTAAACTGATCTGCTATGGTAAAAGGTAGGGTGTCTAATTTAATATTATATGCTTGTGAGTTCACTGGAAAGAGTATACTTTTATTCAGATTAATTCTAAGACCAGATATCTTTTGAAATTCTGTTAGTGCTGTTAAAACAGCAGGGACAGTGTTTTCTGGGTCCGATATATATAAGACCATATCATCTGCATATAGAGAAATTTTCTGTTCCAGTCCTTCTCTGACAATCCCCTTTATCTGATGAGAATTTCGGCAGTGAACCGCCAGTGGTTCAATAGCGATTGCAAACAACAGTGGCGACAAGGGACATCCTTGTCTGGTACCACGTTCTAGTTTAAAGTAGTCTGAGCAAATTTTATTAATACAAACTGAAGCTTCTGGACTGGTATACAGTAGTTTAATCCAAGCACAAATATTCGGGCCAAACCCAAATTTCTCCAATGCAGTGAAAAGGTAATTCCATTCGATCATGTCAAATGCCTTTTCTGCGTCTAATGATAGTAATATCTCTGGGGTGTTTGATTTTGCTGGTGAATATATAACATTAAACAAGCGTCGGAGATTTGAAGATAGATGTCGGCCTTTAATAAATCCAGTTTGATCTTGTGATATTACCGAGGGCAGCACTTTCTCCATCCTTCTAGCTAGGATTTTTGAGAGTATCTTAACATCATTATTCAGGAGTGAAATTGGTCTATATGATGCACATTGTAACAAGTCCTTATTTTGTTTAGGAAAGACGGTGATTAATGCTTGTCGAAATGTTTGAGGTAGTATTTGGTGGTCTTTAGCTTCTGTAAATGTTACCAATAAGAGTGGAGCTAGCTGAGTGGAGAATTTCTTATAAAACTCTACGGGGTAACCATCAGGGCCTGATGATTTCCCGCTTTGTAGTGACTTTATAGCGTCTAGTAATTCTGTTAGCGTTAGAGGTTTATCTAGTTCCTCAGCACTTAAAGCATCTATTTGTGGTATTTGTGAATTATCCAGAAATGCATTAGATTGCGTGTTGTCTTCTTTGGGCTCAGTGGAATATAAAGACTTATAGTAATCTCTAAATGTGTGCATTATTTTATTATGGTCGATGATTTCTTCTCCATTCTTGTTGGTGATTACTGGTATTGCATTGTGAACTTCTTGTTTATGAATTTGTTGAGCTAAAAGCTTATTAGCTTTTTCTCCGTGTTCATAGTAATGCTGTCTAGACTTATAAATAAGTTGTTCAGTTTCTTTAGTTGTTAAGATGTTAAGTTCTGTATGCAAGGCCTGCCTTTTCCTGTGAAGAGCTTCACTTGGACGCCTGGCTTGTTCTTCATCTATTCTAGTAATTTCATTTCTTAGCTCTGACACTTTCTTGGTTTCTAATTTATTTCTATGGGAAAGATATGAAATAATCTGGCCTCTTAGGAAGGCCTTTAGAGTTTCCCAGAGTGTTCCTGCAGAAACCTCTGTAGACATGTTTGTCTCTAGGAAGAAGCTGATTTGTTTGGATATAAATTCTGTGCAGTTCTCGTCTGCCAATAAAAGAGGGTTAAGACGCCATCTGCGAGGTGAGTACGAGGGGCTTATTGATTTTAGCTCCAAGACTAGAGGGGCATGGTCAGAGATAACAATTGTGTCATATTTGCATAATTTAATTGTAGGCAGGAAATTATTATCTATAAAAAAATAATCAATTCTTGAGTAGCTATAATGCACTGGTGAGTAGAACGAATATGTTCTTGAGTTTGGGTTAAGAAACCTCCAGGGGTCTGATAAGTTGTGATCCTTTAAAAACTGTGTAATTATCTTTGCAGTATTAGATGTCGTCCCCCCTGTCACAGGAGTCCTATCTAAGAGTGGATTTAAAACACAGTTAAAGTCCCCAGCCATTATAATTTTATGAGTGTTCACACTGGGAATGGATGCAAATAGATTTTGCATGAATTCCTTATCATCAACATTGGGTGCATAAACATTTATCAAAATCATTTTACTGTTATATAAGTTGCCCATGACCATCACATATCTCCCTTCAGGGTCCGACACTACCTCTGATGCTACAAAAGGAACTGTTCTA
The DNA here is from genome assembly GCF_900747795.2 of Erpetoichthys calabaricus. Classification (NCBI taxonomy): domain Eukaryota; kingdom Metazoa; phylum Chordata; class Cladistia; order Polypteriformes; family Polypteridae; genus Erpetoichthys; species Erpetoichthys calabaricus. The sequence goes on along the minus strand of NC_041395.2, from coordinate 132,435,249 downwards.
TGTATGAGAATTCCCACCCCTCTAGTTTTCTTTATAAAGCTAGAATGGAACATTTGGCCAGTCCAGTCTTTTTGTAATCTGAACTGATCCTTGGTTAGTAAGTGGGTCTCCTGTAAAAATACTATTTTAGCGTTTAAGCCTGTTAGGTGAGAGCATACTTTCTTTCTCTTTAATTGTCACTTCTAATAGTACCAACCCAAGTCCATCCAAAATGCTTCACAAGCTTTGCAAGGGCTCGACTTTGATAATAATCACTGGGTATTGTTCTGAAGAAAGTGGGAAATTCATTTCGATTGCTGAGACAAGCGCACGTGGCAAAATGACTAATCTGAAACAACAGTAGATTATTAAAGATACCTAAATGATAGTGGAAATCTGGTAAGTGTTATTCTAGCTGTACACTTAACACTTTAGTAAAGAGCACGATAAGTAAAATATTTATGGCAACAGAATTTTATGAAAACTGCAGAAAACATATTTCATAATAACATATCTGAAGTAAGTGTTGTATTCCTTTGGCTTCAATAACATATGACATTTTAACATTTATTGTTGTATAAAGTTATTATTATTCGTGCTTCCAAATCTTACCACAGGTATTCCAAAAAGCCCCACTGTTCTTGCTATTCCCATTGTTGGTGTTGATGCTGAATGGCCTATTATTGCTTGTACTGTTGAGGGTTTTACACAAGAAAAGTCTGAAAGCACTTCTTTATGCCCATTTATTAAAGACATGACCACTCTTAGAATATTCAGGGAGCCACATGGATTATAAATCTTGTAGCCCAAAGTGACATCTGGAAGTATTTCTTTATTTCTGTTTATTTCTTCTATGGCAAAGATCATAGTTTGAGAAAACTGGAACTCTCTGAAATTAAAGCTAAACAGAGGTTGAAGAAATTAATCCTCAGCATTTCTTCTTTATTATTATCCAATTTGTATCTAATAGAAAAACATGTACTTATCAAAAGCAGTGTTTTAACGCTTATATGCTTATAACTTTTTGGATATACATTGATTTATTGGCTATCAGTTCAATATGAAATACCTTACTTTTTGCATTTGGGAGGTTCTGGCATAATTCGATAGTTGTATGTAGTACCAACTAAACTGCTGCGAAATGAAAAGATGCCTCCAATTATGATATCCCCATCTTGATAAAATTCTGGAATCTCTGGTCTTCCTCTAATTTTACATGCCAGTTCTTCGGCTCTTGAGAAAAGAGCGAGTAGCAATATCATCAGGATCTGCATTGCAGAGCTTAAACAGACAAAATGATAACTGCTGCACACACAGTTCACAATTAAGGTTTATGCAATAACTAAATCATCAGGTCCCACAAGTGAGAAGAATGCACAAATATTTCTCAAGAGGAATAATAATCCCCATCCCTGAAACCTAGGAAACTATTACTTTTATCCATTGGCTTATTTTATTTGCTACTGACAACTGTCTTATACATCTAATCATCTTCCTGCAATGGTTAACAACATATTACTACAATTATTGTTCACTTTATTTCAATAATCTGGTATATTTTCATATTTCTAGTATAAACTTTTATTGACTTGACCATCTTTTCTTGGTCATGGTCAAGGTTGCCACAAGACAATTCAGGACTGATTGGAGCCAGTACCAGAACATAGTTCTTCAAATGAAACCACATACACATGTACAAACAAAAAAACAAATAACAAATATCATACTGAATCGTGCCAGTCTCACAGTATTTAAAAACATTTTAAAGCAGAATGGCAAAATCATGTATTAATGATTTCCAACAGCTGCATGTTTATTTGCCTACACACATGTATCAACTTTTAAGACAGACTATGCAAAATATAAAAATGTTGTCATTGTAATTACATATATTCACATTTATCATTGTATGTATATATTGTAATGGGCGGCCGGGTCCCATGCCCGGCCGGGACGCCCCTGCTGTATATGTTCCGGGGGAGCAGCCATGGGCTCCTCACTACCTCCCCCGGGACGCTTGGTGGCAGCCTCCCTTGGTGACGATGGTGCCTCAGTTTCCCGCAGGGCTCCATGGGAGACGGAGTTCTCCACAACCCTGTGGGGATCTGGGGTGGCCGCCAGGGGGTGCTACATGGATCCTGGAGCCAGCCTGAACACCTCTGCAGCCCCACCCGGAAGTGCAATTAGCAACAGGTGATCAAGCACCTGGAGCACTTCCAGGTGGTCTATAAAAAGGGTCAGCATCCACCACTCAAGAGCCAGAATCGGGAGGAAGAGGACGAGGTTGCTTAGGATGAGTGCTGGTGCCAAGGTGGAGAGAAAAGTGTTTGTCTGTTGGCTAAGTGCTTAGTTTGGGACTGTGTTGTGGCTGGAGGGATTACAGGGAAGACGTGCCCTCCAGCTGAAGAAAAATAAAAAGTCTGTTGGTTTTTACACATGCCTCTGTGTCAGTCTGTGCCGGGCCGGGTGCAATATAGCGCCTTATTACACTGGCGTAGTCGGAAGGATTCTGGTCCGTCTATTTGGACTGGGACCTGTGTGAAAAATTTGTGTGAAGGCCCGGCATAGCGAAGTGCAACAGCGCGAGGCACGTGCTCGACTCAGCTGCGCGGAGAGCGTGCTCCCGTTGCAGCCACAGGAAAGCATGTGCAGCACAGCGCGGAGAGCTTGCACTTGAGGCCGCAGACGAGCACGCGCAGCACAGCACTCCGAAGCGTGCACATATGGCAGGGGCCACAGGTCAGCACGCGCAGCACAGCGTGATAGAGCCCAACCGAGACCACAGGCAAGCGCAGTGCACCGAAGCGCACTGTGGCGGCAGGGGCCACAGGATAACCACCAAGGAGCTCCTGAAGACACTGCATTTAATGGGGAAGATAAAAGCCGGGCAGACACAGAGGCCAGCCGCCAGACACCGCCACGCTAATCCGCACCATGGGTTGCAGCCAGAGGTAGGTGACGGGCCCAAGAGTGAAGGGCCGCGGGAATGCTTTTCTGCATGTGGGTCAGCCTACCTCCTAGACACCGAATGGCAAAGCATCCGATTAGGGCTGGGGGAGATGTGTCCATGGCGTGACGGTGGGGCGAGCTCGGGATAGAACGAGGCTGAGCTGTGTCTTCCCTTTGGCCCGACCCATCGGCTGGAGGGGGAGAGCCCGGACGAGTTTCCCGACTCGGTGTCCCCGCTAGAGGAGCAGGAGCTCCTCCCTGAAGCAGGTACAGGGGGGGAGGGCGTGTGTTGGTTTCCTGCTGGTAAAGGAGCAGAGGCGGGGACGACAAACCTTCACCCCAAACTCGGTGAATGCCCGAAGGGGCCTGCGGAGAGTCCACAGGGCTTCGATGGCTCGCGGTTGGTGGGAGGGGATGAGAAGAGCCCAACTCCACCGCTGACCAAAAACATTAATTTTTCCTGAGCTGCACGGGAAGTAGAATCCATCCTCCTGCCCCTGCAGTCCTTGTTTAAAGTCTTTCAGGCCCTGCAGGAGACGAAGGAGGGACTCGAGAAGAAGCTCGGCAGCTCGTGCAGAGGCATTGTCGAATGGCTTCAAGGATGCAGAGCGTTATCCTCCTACCTGCATGACACAGCGGTACAGGTGAGTGAGGCCTGTGCCGTAGAGGAAAGGGAAGGGCGGAGCGCAACAGCTGCACTGATAGTTAGTACTGCTTGTCAGGCCACCCCGCCCACTACATGAGACGCTGCCGTGATGACCGACAGCATGGCAGGGGAGCAGGCAGGGAGGCAGCTGGTGGATGTTGGCTGCCAAACAACCTTGCCTCGACTGCCAGTGCCGGTCTCGTGGCCGTCTAAAGGGGTGCAGATGATGAGGGGTCCCTCTTCTTCCCATAGAGGGACTCAGATTGTCAGTGCGTCCCAGAGAAAGAGGAGGACCCAGAGGAAGAAACTGGAAACTCCTGACAGAACACAGTGTGAGCTCGTTTGCTGGACGGCACGAAAGGGCTATACTGCAGAGGGGCGGAAACATCAGAAGCCCTAAGTTGAGCGGGCAGAGGGGCAGGAGTTTCCTGCCTGCTTCCGCTCCCGCAAGGGTCGAGCGGAAGGGAGTCGAGTGTGCTACAACTGCGGCTGCTGTGACCACATCTGGTGGTGTTGTCCTGAGAGGATGTCCGAGTGGCAGGGACGTCGGGGCAACACCCCCAGACCTTTTGCTTTTGTATCCACACGGCGGAACCGTAGTACTGAGGACGCCGACTCCCTGTTATGGAGAAGACCAGCCCTTGCGGGACGTGCCGCTGAGTCCCACTGGACTCATCTGGAAGAGGGGCGATGTAATGGGTGGCCGGGTCCCATACCCGGCCGGGATGCCCCTGCTATATATGTTGCAGGGGAGCAGCCATGGGCTCCTCACTACCTCCCCTGGGATGCTTGGTGGCAGCCTTCCTGGGGACGATGGTGCCTCAGTTTCCCGCAGGGCTCCATGGGAGATGGAGTTCTCCACAACCCTGTGGGGATCTGGGGTGGCTTCCAGGGGGTGCTACATGGATCCCGGAGCCAGCCTGGACACCTCTACAGCCCTGCCCGGAAGTGCAATTAGCAACAGGTGATCAAGCACCTGGAGCACTTCCAGGTGGACTATAAAAAGGGTTAACATCCACCACTCGGGAGCCAGAATCGGGAGGAAGAGGACAAGGTTGCCTAGGAGGAGTGGTGGTGCCAAGGTGGAGAGAAAAGTGTTTGTGTGTTGGCTAAGTGCTTTGTTTGGGACTGTGTTGTGGCTGGAGGAATTACGGGAAAGACGTGCCCTCCAGCTGAAGAAAAATAAAAAGTCTGTTGGTTTTTACACGTGCCTCTGCGTCAGTCTGTGCCGAGTCGGGCGCTATATAGCACCTTATTACAATATATATATATATATATATATATATATAATTATATATATATATATATATATATATATATATATATATATATATATTATATATATATATATATATATATATATATACTGTATATATATATATAGTACTGTGCAAAAGTTTTAGGCAGGTATGAAAAAATGCTGTAAACAAAGAATGCTTTCAGAAATATAAATAATGATTGTTTATTGTTATCAATTTACAAAATGCAAAGTGAGCGAACAAAAGAAAAATCTAAATCAAATCAGTGTTTGGTGTTACTACCTTTTGCCTTCAAACCAGCATCAATTCTTATAGGTACACTTTCACAAAGTCAGGGATTTTGTAGGATTTTAGTCGGGTGTATGATCAACTAGTTATACCAAACAGGTGCTAATGATCATCAATGTCACACGTAGGTTGAAACACAGTCATTAACTGAAACATAAAAAGCTGTGTAGGAGGCTTAAAACTGGGTGAGGAACAGCCAAACTCTGCTACCAAGGTGAGGTTGTGGAAGACAGTTTCATGTCATGGCAAGATTGAGCACAGCAACAAGACACAAGGTAGTTATACTGCATCAGCAAGGTCTCTCCCAGACAAAGATTTCAAAGCAGACTGGGGTTTCAAGATGTGCTGTTCAAGCACAAAGAAACAGGCAACGTTGAGGATCGTAGACGCAGTGGTCGGCCAAGGAAACTTAGTGCAGCAGATGAAAGACACATCAAGCTTATTACCCTTCGAAATCGGAAGCTGTCCAGCAGTGCCATCAGCTCAGAACTGGCCAGAAGTGGTCTTCATGGAAGAGTTGCAGCCAAAAAGCCATACTTCCAACATGGAAACAAGGCCAAGCGACTCAAGTATGCACGAAAACATAGGAACTGGGGTGCAGAAAAATGGTCATATCACTGCTCTGGACTGATGAGTCAAAATTTGAAATATTTGGCTGTAGCAGAAGGCAGTTTGTTCGTCGAAGGGCTGCAGAGCGGTACAATAATGAGTGTCTGCAGGCAACAGTGAAGCATGGTGGAGGTTTCTTGAATGTTTGGAGCTGCATTTCTGCAAATGGAGTTGGAGATTTGGTCAGGATTAATGGTGTTCTCAATGCTGAGAAATACAGGCAGATACTTATCCATCATGCAATACCATCAGGGAGGCGTATGATTGCCCCAAATTTATTCTGCAGCAGGACAATGACCCCAAACATACAGCCAAAGTCATTAAGAACTATCTTCAGCGTAAAGAAGAACAAGAAGTCCTGGAAGTGATGGTATGGCCCCCACAGAGCCCTGATCTCAACATCATCGAGTGTGTCTGGGATTACATGAAGAGACAGAAGGATGTGAGGAAGCCTACATCCACAGAAGATCTGTGGTTAGTTCTCCAAGATGTTTGGAAAAACCTACCAGCCGAGTTCCTTCAAAAACTGTGTGCTAGTGTACCTAGAAGAATTGATGCTGTTTTGAAGGTAAAGAGTGGTCACACCAAATATTGATTTGATTTAGATTTCTCTTTTGTTCATTCAATGCATTTTGTTGATTGATGAAAATAAATGATTAACACTTCCATTTTTGAAAGCATTCTTTGTTTACAGCATTTTTTTACACCTGCCTAAAACTTTTGCACAGTACTGTATATATACACACACATTTATATATATAAAATACACTGTATGAAGGAAACTACTATTTTTTCAGTATATCTGAAAGAAATATGCAAGATTCCTAATCACAAATGTTTATATGAATGTTATTGTGTAATATATTCTAATACATTTATTTAAAATCTCACAATTTGATATATCAAATAATTAATAATTCAAAGTATATTTAAAATTGGTACCACATTCATTTATTCTTTTTTCAATTATTCTTCAACACAGGGCCACTGGCTAGGGTGTTGCTAGCAATGGACACAAGGTAGGATCCAACGCAGGAAAGGGTATCTGCAGAACACACACAATCCCTAAGACCCGCTCATTCATAACAAGCCCAGCCTAACTTTGGAATTTTAGTTGAAATCAGAGTTCACAGAAAAATTTTCATGCCGACACTGCTTAGGCTGGGATTTGCTAGCCACTGTGTTATCCAATACAAAACAGTACAGTAATAAATCTTTCACATAAATTGGTTTATTGGAATAATAATTTCAACATTGCATGCACATTTCTCAGTGAGTTTTAACATTTGTCTTTGCCATTAAATGTTTTTTTGTATTTTTCTCTGGTTTTAGTATTATAATATAGCACTTGGGAGCAAAAATACAGAAAAGCAAACCAAAACTAGAAACAAGAATAGCAAATACTTCCACCGCTACTATGTATTTTCCTGGGGAGCTGATGTAAGCAGGGATAAATGTTATCCAAACTGAACAAAAAATCAGCATGCTAAATGTTATAAATTTTGCTTCATTAAAGTTATCTGGCAACTTGCGAGCAAGAAAAGCCAAAACAAAGCATATGGCAGACAGTAAGCCTATATACCCCAATACAATGTAAAATGCTATGGATGATCCTAGATCACATTCCAGAATAACTTTATCATTATAGTATTTTGTATTCTTATCAGGGAAAGGAGGTGATATAATCAGCCACATTATACATATTAAAATTTGTATTGATGTGAAAGAGAAAACAGTTAGCCGCTGCTGATTGGGTCCAAACCATTTCATAACATTATTACCTGGTAGAGTTGCCCTAAAAGCCATTAATACCACAATTGTTTTCCCTAGAATACAAGAGATGCACAAGACAAATGTGATGCCAAAAGCAGTGTGACGTAGCATGCAGGAAATGTCAGAAGGCTGACCAATGAAAGTGAGAGAACAGAGGAAACACAAGGCCAGTGAAAAGAGAAGGAGGAAACTTAGCTCAGAGTTGTTTGCTTTAACAACAGGAGTGTCTTTGTAATGATAAAATATGGCAGCGGTAGCAGTAACTATGCAGGCTCCAAATAATGAAATAGCCACTAGTAATGATCCCATAATTTCACTGAACATTAGAAATTCAATTTTCTTTAGGAAGCATGTGTCTCTTCTTTCATTTGACCAGTAGTCCACAGGGCATTTGTTACAGTTTAGGGAGTCTAAATGGAAGTATAAAGTAAGTTATGCATCCATATACACTATAATCAAGAATATACATGCATTCTTGTAAGAACTGTATCGTTAGCATGATAAAGGTGTTACCTGTTTTATTACTGAATTCCCCCTCTGCACATGGTATACAATCAAAACAGCAGCTAGGTTTTCCTTTCTTAACTGCCTTTCTTGTTCCTGGATCACAACTTTCACTACATACTGATTTTGGTATCTGTATAAAGAATGTAAATAATAATTGTAGGACAATTATCTAACTCTAATTTAATCTATAACAGAAATAAAAAAAAATGCTTTCTAAATCACCGTCAGTTATTATTGTCCAAGTTAACCTTGAAAACAGATTAACAACAAACACAGCTACCGTGTATTTTTTCAATATATTAAGTATAGTTCTCTTCATTAACCATGGCACAGAATATCTTTAAAGTTGTATGTTCATATCTTGGCTCAGGATGTTTTTTCCATGTTCTCCATTACATTAATTGTTTTGTGTGTGTTCATTTGTTTGGTATTTATGCATCTGTATGTAAGTGAGTGTGTCTGCCATGTAATGATCTCCTGTCCAGGGTTGGTTCTTATTTTGCATTTATTAATACCAAAATAGGCTCTAGCTCTTCAAAAGTCTGTGTTTGAATATAGGAGAGTAAAATAATAAATCAGTTACTTCTTGCTTTTGTTTATGCAGTGATATGACATTTAAAATATTTCATAGTGTCTTATAAAAATGAAAAATAGGAGGTGATCTTCAAAAAAAATACATCATACAAGTTCTTTCCTGATAATTGATATCTTTCTATTTAAACGTATTCGCAGCTTAAATCACACATGCAGTATTCAGTAGAGTGTAGACCACAAACTGAGATGGGCGTTTTTAATTGGAATCTTTTTCAAGAATGGATCCTTTCTAGCATCTAATTAATGTAGGCTCTGGCTTCTTGCCACCTTAAATTAAAATATGTAGATTTTAAGATAAGTTGATTAAAGGGATTCAAGTAAATCCTTTTTAATTTGATATATGTGTGGGATTAGTGTCCACGTGTAGCCTAGTGTTCTTCTACTGAAGCAGAGAAAGCCATATTTTCCTGCAATTTTCTGGTCACTACTGAAGCTCAAGATGACCTTGGCCTTACTGAGCACTCCAAGAAGAATTAAAGCTTAACAGCCCCATGTCATCAGAGATCCAGCACCATATTTACAGTAGGTATAAGGTTTATTCCTGCATATGCTTTCTTTTTTCAACGCCAAACTCGCTGCTGTTATATGTGGCCAAAGCTCTGTTTATACCCAATTTCATTTAGCCATAGAAATCAGTTCCTGTGAAGTTTATACAGGTTTTCACACCTGCCATTTGGTTGTGTGCAATAAATAAAATAATTTGTATTTGTTATGATAAACATCATAGCAGTTTTTTGCATTCTGTTATAGTATCAAACTAATTTAGAAGAAACAGCCCCCAGTTTTCTCTGAATGTGTCATTAAGTGTGACTGGGGCACAGTTGGCATTGTATTCCTATATTATAAACATTTGTATACACAATTAAACCATACCTCATTTTGACCGGTTGCCCAAACAATGCTAATATTATTCATCACAAACTGTTTTTCTTCTGGAAAAGCTGAATCATAATAACCTACAGTAACATATTCAGTTATGTTTCTCACGTTAGCACGCACATTTATTAGTTCATATCTTGCTGCAGGATCCCCTCTTTCATCAAAAAATACCATCTCTCCATTTCTGGTAGTGAAATTCACTAATTTCAGATAATGCAAAACCTGTAAGTGTTAAAATGAACTGTGAATTACCAAACATAATCTAATTGTTAAAATGTTCAGTTTTAAAAACACAGAGTGGTACTGAACTGTTTGTTTACATATGTAATTAATAGATGACAAAAATATTAGGCACAAATAGGAAGATATTACAAATTATTAATTCTGTTGTTTAACATTAGATATTATGATTACAGAGTGTAACTAAGTGTCAGAAGTAGCATAAATGCAACTAAAGGGATCTTTGGAATCAGTGATAAACACTACTGAATACAAGTTACATCTAAGCGGGATACAAATACCATTTAATACAATATAAACTACCAAAACTAAGTAAATAGATTCAAAAAAGGAAAGAAACATTAAATTCAATAGTGTACCTGCCATGGTTCTATTTTCATCTTCTGAGCACATGTTTTGTTTTCAAATGGTCCTGAACCGTTTTTACAGATAAGTAGGTTATGAAGGGCATGTGCTACCGTGTATACAGCTTTATAAACATTATTAGAAAACCTCAGATCAGAAACATCAGTAAATTCATTATTTATGTCTTTTAAATTTTCATTCCCAGTACAAGGGTTTAAAATATCAACCCCTTTTTCAGAAGTCAGAGAGCAACTGAAAACTGCCTCCCAGAAATCTTTCAAAAAACTGCTTCCAGAATTATTTGAGGGATGAATAGCCAGCAAAAAATCTTTAAGCCCTGTAATTGTTGCTTTACCAACTGCAAATCCAATTGCCCCATTCAGAATTTTGTAACCATCTCCTGCTACAAGGGATCTCTCTGTTATCCAAGATTCACTGCCTACCCACTGCAAGCCAGTTAAATTCTGAAGCAGTAGTTCTTCTACCAATGCTTCCATTTCTATAAGTGACAAGAAAGCCACTATCACCTTTGAAGTAGATTTTCTTATAATGTCAATGATTTGAGAAATCTTTTCTTTTGGTCCACTTTTTAAAAAAGCTTCTGAATATTCAATGCAGACACCTTCCTGCTGGGCCACCTGTGCAAATGTAGCCATGCCAGAATTCCCATAATCATTGTCACTTCTAATAGTACCAACCCAAGTCCATCCAAAATGCTTCACAAGCTTTGCAAGGGCTCGACTTTGATAATAATCACTGGGTATTGTTCTGAAGAAAGTGGGAAATTCATTTCGATTGCTGAGACAAGCGCACGTGGCAAAATGACTAATCTGAAACAACAGTAGATTATTAAAGATACCTAAATGATAGTGGAAATCTGGTAAGTGTTATTCTAGCTGTACACTTAACACTTTAGTAAAGAGCACGATAAGTAAAATATTTATGGCAACAGAATTTTATGAAAACTGCAGAAAACATATTTCATAATAACACATCTGAAGTAAGTGTTATATTCCTTTGGCTTCTATAACATATGACATTTTAACATTTATTGATGTATAAAGTTATTATTATTCATGCTGTTCAAATCTTACCACAGGTATTCCAAAAAGCCCCACTGTTCTTGCTATTCCCATTGTTGGTGTTGATGCTGAATGGCCTATTATTGCTTGTACTGTTGAGGGTTTTACACAAGAAAAGTCTGAAAGCACTTCTTTATGCCCATTTATTAAAGACATGACCACTCTTAGAATATTCAGGGAGCCGCATGCATTATAAATCTTGTAGCCCAAAGTGACATCTGGAAGTATTTCTTTATTTCTGTTTATTTCTTCTATGGCAAAGATCATAGTTTGAGAAAACTGGAACTCTCTGAAATTAAAGCTAAACAGAGGTTGAAGAAATTAATCCTCAGCATTTCTTCTTTATTATTATCCAATTTGTATCTAATAGAAAAACATGTACTTTTCAAAAGCAGTGTTTTAACGCTTATATGCTTATAACTTTTTGGATATACATTGATTTATTGGCTATCAGTTCAATTTGAAAAATATGAAATAGCTTACTTTTTGCATTTGGGAGGTTCTGGCATAATTCGATAGTTGTATGTAGTACCATCTAAACTGCTGCGAAATGAAAAGATGCCTCCAATTATGATATCACCATCTTGATAAAATTCTGGAATCTCTGGTCTTCCTCTAATTTTACACGCCAGTTCTTCGGCTCTTGTGAAAAGAGCGAGTAGCAATATCATCAGGATCTGCATTGCAGAGCTTAAACAGACAAAATGATAACTGCTGTTTTATATGTTTATATACTGTAGCACACACAGTTCACAATTATGGTTTATGCAATAACTAAATCATCAACTCCCACAAGTGAGAAGAATGCACAAATATTTCTCAAGAGGAATGATAATCCCCATCCCTGAAACCTAGGAAACTATTACTCTTCTCCATTGGCTTATTTTATTTCTTGTGATATTGACAACTGTCTTATACAGTGCATCTAATCATCTTGCTGCAATGGTTAACAACATATTACTGCAATTATTGTTCACTTTATTTCAATAATCTGGTATATTTCATTTTTCTAGTATAAACTTTTATTGACCTGACCATCTTTTCTTGGTCATGGTCAAGTTTGCCACAAGACAATTCAGGACTGATTGGAGCCAGTACCAGAACATAGTTCTTGGAATGAAACCACATACACATGTACAAGCAAATTCTCAATATTTAGATACTCAGTCATCTGATTGACAACATGCCTATGGACAAGGCTGTAAAATCTTTTTTCAAACTCCACAGAAAAGACACCTCAGTTAAGAAACATATCATTGGATAAAATGTTATGTAATGTACCAAAAACACCTGGTAAAGTCACCTTAAGTGTACCTTGAAATATGATAAATTATGTAATGTTGCCAGATAATTAATGCTGACAAATCCAAAAGCCAAATTACAATATAAAGAAACTTCCCTTTCAACTTTTTTCCTTCACAGCTTGAGTATTTATTCCTCAGGGGTTAATTCTTAAAATAATGCCTCTTCCATGGACAGCACTGAAATAATTAAGCTGCCTGTGAATTGTTAATTATATATGTGCGACATCTAGGGGTTGCCACAGAGCCCCAAACCCCAAACATGAACACACAAAGAGTCCCGGGTTCAAATGAAACGGGTTTTATTACACAAATACGTTGTGTAACAATTAAATAGTGTTTCTTCTTCCTTGTCTCTCCCCCTCTCTCTCCACTGCACTGCTACTCCTCCAGTCGAGTGTTGCCTTTCTCTGCTCCCAGCTCCGACTCGCCTGGACAAAGCAGTGTGGCCTCTTTTATGGAGGACCCAGGAGTACTTCCAGTGATGTGATGTCGCCCGTTGGAAGCACTTTCATGAGAAAGCCAGGCATGTCCTCCCTCAGCAGCACCCTCTATCGTCAACCAGGGATCCTTACAGGACTGCACCTCCAGACTCCAACTCCAATGCAGCCTGGCAGGTGTCCAAACTGGGACTCCATATGAGGAACACTGCCACCTATTAAAGTGGAGGATGAACTGTTCTCTGCCATCTTCTCTTGCCAATTTCTGTAACCTTTGGACATCCCAATCAGGACAAGATTCATAAGTCGTCCCAGCTGGGTGTTGCCCCAATTTAATCCATCCTTCCATTATAGCATCCCAGCTGGGTAAGGATTCCACCTCCATCCTGGGTGGGACGCCCAACCGTCCTCTGGGGCATCTACATATGGTATAATAAAATCTTTTTTTTTTTTTTTTTACAGAGGATATGCAGATTATTGATCTTGTCTTACCATCTTAGATGCAGAAATAAACTTCTTATTCTGCTTTCATGATCATACTCATGCATTAGTGCAGTTCACACAATAATGGTCCTCACATAAACAGATTTAACACCCATAGAATGAAAGAAAATTACGAACATACAACCTCTCAGCAGCCTGGAGTATTTTGTCTTTATTTTATCTTCAGGCTAAAGTTCAAGACCTTTATACACATTATTAAAGTCCTATAAAAAATCTAGAATTCCTGAAAATATAATTCTTTATAGAGTTATTATGTTTGTCAAGGGTTTCCACATATTTTAAAATAGTTTAAAATGCAACTACCAGAAAGGCTTTCCAGCAGTTAGTATAACTCATGTACAAAAAAAAAACCCACTGTACAGTCCAAGTGTTTTTGTTTTAAATGTAGTGAAATTCAAAGCAAATAGTTCACACAAAAAATAAAGAAGAAAGTTGATAATACACAAAAAAGAAAAAAAAAAACTTATTGTCTGTAATGTTCCATTAAGGCTTAGGTGTCCACATTGTATTTCCAAAGTTTCTACTGTGTATGTTATCACATACACTAAGATCTACATTTGACATACACATACAATCAGAAAATTATATGCCATTAATGCATTTCTGTTTAACAGTTCATGTTTCTTTCTGTCTGTCTAGCTACAGTACAATCTGAGATCATTCTTTTGTCACCCAGGAATATACCTGAACATTAACAACTATCCATTAACATGTTACCTAATGAGGGTAAAACAAAAATATACATTATCTATATGAAAACTACATTCTAATCAAATTAAACAAAAACTAACTAGGGTAAATTTACCATTAACATTTAAGTACACACTATAAATATAACATTAACTAGGTACATTAGGGTTGTAATCTTACAGTTCAATACAGGTAATGTAGATGGTGCATGCAATAATGCCAGTGCAATGGGAACTGTGCAAATAACTTACTACCAAAGTGACACGTGGCCCATAATAATAAAGTGACATAATATTAAAATAAAAGTAAAACAAAGTGATCTGGTTTATGCTGATAGGATAACATGTTTAAAGTGACACATTATGAAAATAGATTATGCAGTAGTGACCAAGAAGTGTGGTATTGGATGCAGTGTACAGCTAATATAGCTTATGAGCAGAGAAGGAGTATCAGGTCCTGAGTTCAACCAACCCCCGGCAACCCCCCTGATAGGGAAGAGTAAAAGAGTCTAATGGTTTTGGGGACAAAAAATCTTTTGTATCTGTCCATACTTCAGGTCTGTGATAGCAGCCTACCACTAAACAAACTCCTCTGCTTAATTATGGTGATGTATAGTGAATGATGTTCATTGTCCATAATAGACAGCAGCTTCCATAGTGTCACTATCACCAGAGAGTCCATTTCTATGCTAGCCAGAGATCCTGCTCGCTTAATCAGCTTGTCAATGCAATCAGCATCTTCAAGCAAACCACCCCAAGCAGCACATCACAGCATAGAAGAGAGTACTGGCAACCACTGAATGACAGAACATTAAGTTGTTATACAGGCAGTTCCTCTGCTGTTGGTTTTACCAAAACATTTTAATGTTGAGCAAATGCATGTAACACACAATAGCATGTACAGAATATGGATACAGTCAGCCTGACTTGGCTCAAGCATTGTCACCAGAAGCTGACAATTCTCAAGACAGCCAAACCAGTTATATATTCAAGAAAATCCTAGGCAACCATTCATAACAAAGAAATTGTGATTTTACTGCAACTACTGCGACTACTTTGAATTATCATCTTGATTTTTTACATTTTTTATGATGAAAATAATAAGGGCAATCATTAACATGTTTAATATGCATTCATTGGTGATTTTTTTTATGTATATTGTGCTCAAAGGTGCTGAATGAACTGAGAAGACATTTACCTCATTGCCGCTTCTATTCACTTTTAGAAGAAATGGCAAAGACTCAAATGAAGCTGCAGAGTTCTTCCTCACAAAATGGCTGTGTTGCTCATATGGTTTATGAATATGTATTCATAACTTACATAATTATAAAGAATAATGCAAAAGACAACATTTTAGCCCTTTGTATGGGTTGTTAAAATTCTGTGTTAAACACAAATTCAGTTTTACATGTTTACACTGAATGTTTAAATACGGTTAAAACCTTCGATTTCCATTAAACTTATTTTTACAGATCTGATTTTATTATTTAGTGGTCACTTTTTACCTGCACATCTTCTTGTCAAGCTTGCTTTCAGTCATCCTTTTTACTTTTCTTAATTTATCCAGCAGCAGGCTTGTTACCACAATATTTTCAGATTCCTAATTTGATTTATGGCTATGTAATCATTATAATGCAATAGCTTTCAATTACATGTAGGTCTACGTGGGCAAATCTTGTTTAAAAAACTTTACATTTGAAGTTTGGACATTTGTGTTATTTCATGTGAAATCCAATTCATTTTTCTTTACCTTTAAAAAATTTTTTTGATTAAAAAATAACAAAAAAAAATCTTGATTATTAGTAATTACTGAATGGCACATATAGACAGTAAATGAAATAGAAAGTATAACAGAATTATTACTAAAGTTATTTTAATGGTGTTTTACTCATTAAATGTTTTTTTGTATTCTGCTCTGGTCTGAGTAATAATATATAGCATTTTGGGGCAAAAATGCAAGTAAGCAAGCCAAAGCTTGAAGCTAAAATAGCAAATATCTCCACAGCTACAGTGTATTTGCCAGGGGAACTGATATAAGATGGGATGAAAGTAATCCAGACGGAACAGAAAATCAGCATGCTAAATGTAATAAATTTTGCTTCATTAAAATTGTCTGGAAGCTTTCGAGCGAGAAAGGCAAGAATGAAGCATGCTAAAGAAAGAAAACCAACATATCCAATAACTGCATAGAAGGCTACTGCAGATCCAACATTGCATTCTAAGATTATCTTGTCTTTATAGGAATTTGTATTTTTATATGGAAATGGAGGTGAAAGAATTAGCCAGAGAGTGCAAATTATTGTCTGGATAAGTGTTATACTAAATACACTTAACCTTTGTTGGGTGGCTCCAAGCCATTTCATGATATTGTAACCAGGCAGAGTTGCCTTGAAGGCAACTAACACAACAATTGTTTTCCCCAGTATACAGGTAATGCTTAATGCAAACGTAATTCCAAAAGTTGTGTGACGTAACATGCAGGACCACTCAGTTGGCTGACCTATGAAGAGCAGTGAGCAAAGAAAACAGAGGGTTAATGAAAACAGAAGGAGAAAACTTAACTCAGAATTATTGGCTTTAACTACTGGAGTGTCCCTATATTGGAAAAACACTATACCTATTGATATGCTTAAACAGGCCCCAGCTACTGAAAATATTGACAGCAGTATTCCCATAATTTCATAAAATGACAGAAATTCAGTTGATTTTAAGATACAATGAGATCGTTGTCTGTTTGACCAATAATATTCAGGGCACTTGATACACTCAATGGAATCTACAAAGAAAAACAAAAATCAAAAAGGAAAACATTGTCTTTCAAGTCTAAAAATCCTTTATGAAAAGTAAGATTTACTGTATATTGCTAATATTTATGAAATGACTCATTTAAAACAGTTTATATGGCATATCAGGTTCAGTGAAATTAGTTGGATAATGACTACAACTGAGACAAAAGGAAAATAAGTGAAGAAAACTGCTACAAATATAGTTCATGGAGATGTTGCATGTTCATAATTGGTTACATTGGCCATCATAAAGCAGACAATGCAGATGCTGAAACATATCTAAAAAAACACAAGGTAAATATACATGAAACCTATTTTCATGCTGTAAAATTTTCTCTCATCTTTCCTTTATTTGTTAAGTATGAAAATAACATTTATCTGTTTTTTGTTTTCTTTATGACCCTAAATGGGATTAAAAGAATTTTAGAATATTATGTTATCATTTTTGTGTCTGGCATGGTGAGGTAATCTTTCACCAAAAACACATGAAACTACTCAGTCATAGGTTTAATCCCACCCATGACACCGGGTAGTTCAGTAATTTGTCTGGTCATTAACTGTTATAAAATACAATGAGTGTAAAGTCAATCTAAACTGATGAAATTGTACTAAATAAAATAAAAACAATTTGGTTGCTGAATTGATTGATTATGTTTAAAACTATATTAGTTGATAAATGAGCATATCTATTCAACCTGGGACGTAAAAAAGAAAAAAAAAAATTGGGTTAATTCAGCCATCAGACAATGCATTACACTATTAATAGGTCCCTCCAATTGGAAATATTGCATCCGTATTACAGACTTCATTGTATAGTCATTTCAGAAACAAAATCATTGTCTGATTTGGTGACTATGTAAAAGTGTAGGGGCTTGTTTTTCTGTTGTTTTTACATGTGCTATAACTGTAAGTATGCCAAATCTGACTAACAATTTGAAGTCCTCAGTAAAAAGCTTATATATACATATTTTTTATTATTTAGAAAATGTAAAAAAAATACAAACCTGTTGCATTGCTGATTTCTCCCTCTGTACACGATATGCAGTCAAAACAGCATGAAGGTTTTCCTTTCAGCACTGCTTTTCGGGTCCCTGGAGGGCAACTTTCACTGCACACTGATACTGGCACCTTTTAAAACAAACCAATTTTTTTTCTGTTTTTTAAAAAGTTACCAAGCTGAATTCATTTAAATTTTACTAATTAAAAAAAAAAAATTTGGATTTCTTATGTATCTAAACTCCCACTCATACATTCACTCTTATTCTAGGTTTTGTCAGGGTTGCAAGGAATTATTATAGAAATTTGGTTTTATATGTAAAGCTAAAATAGCTGTCTTGCCAGGCTTTCCCCCTGGAAAATTCATAAAACAATGGGCTTCTGTTATAGTGCTGTTGGTTATTAGAGATCCTATGGAACAAGATGAGTACTTTTCTGTATAATTTTTTTTTTATACCAGTGGAATTAATTGGCAGGCAGTGTGCTGTAGTGGCTAAGGCTTTGGACCAAGGACATCCAACCCTGAGGTTGTGGGTTCAAATCCTGTTACATACACTATAGCCAAGAGTAAGTCACTTCACCTGCCTGTGCTCCAATTGAAAAATACAAAAGAAATGTAACCAATTGTATCTAAAATGTAAGTCATATCAAATAAATGTACCAGTCAAATAACAATAATAATAGGATAAGGTCACTGGAGTTGCTTAAAATTGAATATTCTATACACAATTGTCCATAAGTCAAATACTCCTGCAGCTGCTCAATTTTACACAAATCTTACACAAAAATGTATTCTTTCAAATTAAAATGGTAATCAGTAGGAATAATGAACATCATTTGAGTATATATTATTATTATTATTATATGTTTATGATTTCTATTTGTTTTCATTGTTAAACTCAAGTACTTATTTTCATGTTTATAGTCAGTTGTATGTGGTCCCCCTTTAAAGTCCATAGATGCTAATGTATATGTACATATGTACAGCACATGAGCAGGGGCTTGGGAGATCTCTGGTCAAAGTAAGTAGATGTGCATGTCAATGTAAACAATTACAGAGGTCAGTGTAGGGGATCCAGTTTCAAAGTCCAAAGATTTGAAAGTATATTACAGTGGAGTAGCGAGTAAGAGACCTGCTAAGTTTAAACTGCCACCGTCTGTCCTGGCTTGTCTTGGATCAGAAGACACCACTTCCACTTAAGCTTCTCTCTCCCCCTGCCTTTCTGCTTCTAGCAAAACAACATTTGTGTTTACAGCCACAGTGTCTGGCACCCTACTGTAGCCTTATAATGCTCCTGCATCTTCTTGAGCTTCACCAAACTTCCTCCTTTCATTTCACACTTGACTATACACACCAAATGTGATCATGTCTCTTTTTTCCTATCCAGGACACTGCCCCTTATTTAGTCATCTGTCCACCCTATTGCTTAATGCTGCATGCTTCATTTGTATAAAGCCAACTCTCAGTGCAGCAAAGAGCATGTACATTAGCATAATATTAATAAATAAAGACAAATATATTTTTTAATTAAAAAAACACGAGTTGGATAATTTTCTTTTTTAATGATCAATCAATTCAGTCCAAGCATTTTTGTGATTTTGAGGTATTTAGTTTTTCTATTGTAGGAGGGGTTTTACTCCTAAATAACTACAGGTAAATGGTAAATAGTGTTTTTGTTGATGTGTAAAAGAGTGAGTGAACTTTGCACTATATATATAAATATATACACACAGCGGCATGCAAAAGTTTGGGCACCCTTGCTTAAAATGTCTGTTACTGTGAATAGTTAAGTGACCAGAAGATGAAATGATCACCAAAAGACATAAAGTTAATGAAGACACATTTCTTTTCAGCATTTTATGCAAGATTAGTGTATTGTTTTTGTTTTGTACAATTGTATAGTGAAAAAAGGAAAGGACCACCATGCAAAAGTTTGGGTACCCCTAGATATTTGAGGTCTCAGAAAACTTTTCCTAAGGTCTCAGACCTTTATTAGCTCATTAGGGCTATGGCTTGTATACAGTCATTGTTAGGAAACCGCAGGTGATGCAAATTGCAAATCTTCATAAATTCTCTGGCGCCCCAAACCTTGTCCCAACAATCAGCAGCTAATGGATCCTCTAAACTGGTGATTCCCAACATGGGCCACATGCTCCACTGGGGGGCAATTTGATTTTTTAGGAGGGCAATTAAAGAATTTAGGTACGTTAAACAATTTAAAAAATGAAAAAACAGAAATTCACTGTTAAAAATGATAGAAAAAAATAAACAAATAATTTTTATTTTTTACAGAGACATTTATATATTTATATAAACATAGAAGGGATGGTGAAGAACCCTTTAATTTATAATTTTACAACCAGCTTGGGTTTTTCTACTTAGAAATCGTTTTTACCATTAAAATAATATGAATTGTAACAATGATTATAAAATTTTGCAATATAACAAAAATATAAAATGATCAAAATATTACAGAAAAAGCTGTCATTAAAGTTATTTTATATTTATGAATATCACATCTCATATTACAGTAGACCCTTGACTTACGAACTCAATTCGTTTGCAAGGGCTGGTTGTAACTCAAATTGGTTGTAAGTCAAGACTATTTTTCCCATAAGAAATAATGGAAATACCCATAATGCATTCCAAACCTCCCACAGCAACACTTACTTAACCTTGTCATAATAAAACAGGGTTGTTTAATGTGCATAATTTACCAAAACACCAATAATTTTTCTAATGTACTAACCAAAAAGTGCCTAGCCTACCAGAAACAACAATTTCATACTGTACTCACCATTTAATTTGACATCTTTGGGCTGCAGGAAGGGAGGAGGAGGAGAATGAAATGGAAGGTGGTTATTGTTTGGAAGGAACCTCCCTATACAAATCTTTTCTTTGTAAAATTGTCGAGATGGTGGATTTTGACATGCTGTACATATTAGCGAGATCGGTCACACGAACACCACTCTCATATTTCCGCATAATTTCCTTCTTCGTTTTGATTGTGATCACTTTCTTTACCTTCGTTACCTTCTCTTCCTTCCTTAGCAATTATCGAAAAGAATTATATAAATCACTGCACTGACCGAAATTACGTCCACAAACACATGTATCTGGGCTCCGACTGACGCTTACAAACGCTCTCGGCTGTTTGTTTACAATCGCGCAAGCGGATACACGTGACCGCATTCAGGTCGTAACGCAAGATTTTGGTCATAAATCAAAACAAAAATTTTGGTCGTAAATCAAGTTGTTCGCATGTCAGGCCGGTCATATATCAAGGGTCGACTGTATATGTTTTCAAAACTGTATTTGCTGTATTTTCATATTACTTCATATTATATATTTTTTTTTTTAACAATTTCTTAGTGATTTCTTTATCAGTACTTCAATTATCCTTTCCCTCTTTTGTTTCCATGTTCTCTGGAAGCTTGATTAGACCAAATTAATGACATTATGGGTTTCCTCCACTTGAGTAGGAGTTCACTTATTGAATAGGTAATAATAAGAATAAGGTATATGTTACAGTGGGGGACATCATGATTTTAGAGAGGCCTTGGTGGGGCATGGCCAAAAAAAGGTATGGGAACCACTGCTCTAAACAGTTTACTAGCACTCTGAAAAATAAAAGAACTGATGCTCACAAAGTAGGAGAATGATACAAGAAGATACCAAAGCATTTTCGGGTAGTTGTTTCCTCAGTTTGTAATGTTATTAAGAAATGTCACATAACAGGAAAAATTGAGGTCAAGTTGATGTCTGGAAGACCAAGAAAAGTTTCTGAAAGAACTGCTCGTTGGATTGTGGGAAAGGCAAATAAAAACCCCTGTTTGACTGCAAAAGACCTTCATGAAGATATAGCAGACCCTGGCGTGGTGGTGCACTTCTACTTTGTGACACCTGAACAAATATGAGTCTGCAGATGGAAACTTTTCCTGGATCCTAGCCGCAAAATTCAGTGCTTGATGTTTGCAAATAAACATCTAAACATGCATTTTGGAATATAGTCCTGTGGACTGATTAAGTTAAAATACAACTTTTTGGCCACAATTTGCAAAGATATGTGCTGAATTCTAGGAAAAGAACACCTGTTAAACTATTAAGCATGGGGGCGGATCAATCATTCTTTGGGCTTGTGATGCTGCCAGTGGAATAGGGAATATTTCATTGGTAGAGGGAAGAATTGATTCAAATAAATATCAGCAAATCCTGGAAGCAAACGTCATACCATTTGTAAAAAAGTTGAAGTTAAAAAATGATGGGTCCTACAACAAGATAATGATTTCAAACACACCTCAGAATGTACAATGGAATAACTCAAGAGGCACAAGCTGATGGTTTTGCCATGGCCATCACAGTCCCCCGACCTAAACGTCATTGAAAAATCTTTGGATAGATTTCAAAGGATTTGTACATGCAAGACGGCCCAAAAATCTTACAGAATTAGAAGTCTTTTGCAAGGACAAATGGATGAAAATATCCCAAGGAAGAATTGAACGACTCTTAGCTGGCTACAAAATGGATTTACAAGCTGTGATACCTGCCAAAGAAGGTGTTACTAAGTACTGACCATGTTGAGTGCCCACACTTTTGCTTCAGGCCATTTTAATTTTATTGGTATTTTGTACCTGTGAATGATGGAAATATTAAAGAAATGTGTCACCTTTAACTTTGTGCTCACATAACTATTCACAGTAACAGATATTTTAAGCAAAGGTGCCCAAACTTTTGCATGCCACGATAGATAGATAGATAGAATTTTATTCAGACTGAAATCACAAAGGGACATATTTCTATAGTTGGTAAATTAATATGTTATACATTGTGGCTGAAATAGTAAATCACTGGTTAGTACTGAATGAGCAACTCACAAGTCACAATGCTTACCTTTTCTCAGGACAAATCCACCTTATCAGTGTGTCTGTTTATCTCTGTGTCCATCCATTTGCTATGTCTCTGTCATTCAAACAGATGGAGTATCACAAACATTTGTAATAATGCATTTTATTATGGCAAAAGTTTGTGGTGTGGCATTTGTTGGAATGACCAATGCAATGCATTTTATTACTACATTTATTACAAAATTCATTACAATAGATGATGCACTCAAATTATAATGCTGATATCTACATTGATTACAAAACATAGTAAAGGGCAAAGTTTGCTTTGTAATTCAATATTAAAAATATTTCTACAGTATATACTACTGTATATATCAAATGAACTGATTGCAAAAGAACATGAATTTTAAGATATGTATATTTAGATACCTCATTTTGAGACCCTATCCATGAAATCTTGGTATTGCTCATCTTAAATTGTTGTCCAGGTGGCAAGGATGCATCATAATAGCCAACAGTAACAAATTCAGTTGTCATCTCTTTATTAGACTGCCAATTGACTAGTTCATATGTTGCTGTTGGATCTCCATTTTCATCAAAAAAGATCTTCTCACCATTTCCAGATGTGGTGTTAACTGTTCTCAAGTAATGCAGGACCTTTAGGGATTGATGAAATGCACATTACTGTAACAAGTTTTTTTTTTCCACAATGAAATATAAGTTATTCACTTGGAGGCTAAATAACAGTTCTCACCTGCCAGGGCTCAATCTTCTTTTTGTTTGCACATGTTTTATTAGCAAAAGGACCTTGTCCATTTTTACAGGTAAGCAGATTATGTAGTGAATAGGCTATGGCATATACCGCTTTGTAAACATTATTGGAAATTTGCAAATCCGATACATCAGTGTATTCATTATTTACATCTTTCAGATTTTCTTTGCCAGTGCAAGGCTTTGCAAACATGGTCTTATTTTCAATGTTTAATGAACAACTGAAGATACTCTCCCAAAACTCTTTCAAAAAAGCACTTTCTGGTGAATGTGACGGGTGCAATTTTAAAAGAAATTCTTTCAGGCCATCTATAACTGCATTGCGGATAGCAAAGCCAATGGCTCCACCAAGAATATTACATCCATATCTGGATGCAAGATATCTGTCAGTAATCCATGACTCACTACCAATCCATTGAAGACCAGAAACATTTTGTAGTAGTAATTCTTGCAACAAAACCTCCATATCTACATGAGAAGTAAATGCTACAATAATTTTTGAGGAAGACTTCTTAATAACTTCTACTAATGTAAGGATTTTTTCTCTGGAGTCAGTTCTGAAAATTGCATCTGAATATTCTATGCAGATGCCCTCTTGCCTAGCAGCTTGTAGAAAGGTAGCCATTCCTGAGTTTCCATAATCATTGTCACTTCTTATTGTGCCCACCCAAGTCCATCCAAAATACTTTACAAGTTGAGCTAGAGCTCTGCTTTGATAGAAATCACTTGGTATGGTTCTGAAAAATGTAGGATACAGATTCCTGTTGCTTAGACATGCACAGGTAGCAAAATGGCTAATCTGTAAAACAAAAAAAAAGTACATTGTGTTCAGTAAATTTACAGAAATGTCCGTTCTTCAGTTATTTTTGCTCACCCATGTACTGAAATGAAATGACATTTTAATTAAACTAACCAGTATTCATGCAAAGTTTTTTTTTAATTAAAAGGCTCATACATTAGTATACAAAATTAAAAAAATTCTTTTCTTAGTGAAAATTAAAAACACTAGCAAATGGTGGTGCTCAATATAATATTCAGCACTTACACAGTAGACATGTTAATGTCTGTGAAGAGTCTCAGTCATACAGGTGAAATTATCTGGTAGTTGAGTCATGGCAACTGAACTTCTTTCTTGTTGGGTAGATACGTTTCACTGCTCATCCAAGCAGCTTCGACTGACGAAGCTGCTTGGATGAGCATTGAAACATATCTACCTAACAAGAAAGAAGTCCAGTTGCCATGACTCAACTACCAGGTAGACATGTCAATATACCATTAGTATATCATTACAGAAAGTCTGGCAAAAGCAAACATTATTACCTTTTGTTGATAATATTTAATGACCCAAAATTTTACTTGAGTGTTATTATCCTGCTGCAGTGCACTCACAATTAAAAAAAAATCTTACCACTGGTATGTGAAAAGGTCCAATTGCTGAGGAAATTGCAATAGTTGGTGTTGAGGCTGACTCTCCAATGATGGCTTGAACAGTGGTTGAATTGACACAAGACACATCAGAGTTTTCATCTTTCTGGTCGTTCAGTAAAGCCATGGCTGCTTTTATTGAGATAGCTACAGATCCACAAGCATCATAGATCTTATAGCCCAGAGTAAAACCAGACAGAATGTCAGTATTGTTATTTATTTCTTCTATGGCATAGATCATAGTTTGTGCAAACTGAAAATCTCTCAGACTTAAACTAAAAGAAATTAAATAAATAAAAAACAAAAAGAAATCATGCTCTTTTACTATTAGATTTATGATGTGTATCTATCTATAATATAGTTATCTATCTATCTATCTATCTATCTATCTATCTATCTATCTATCTATCTATCTATCTATCTATCTATCTATCTATCTATCTATCTATCTATCTATCTATCTATCTATCTGTACTTGTTAGAGCCAGTCATCTGTTTATATGTCTAAACATCCATTACAGTAAAACAATCATGAAAGAACAATTTTAAACTTACGTTTTACATTGCATATCTTCTGGTATTGTTTCAAACAATGACAGTTTACCATTCCAGCTACTATGAAATGAAAAAATTCCCCCAATTATGACATCTCCATCTTTTGCCAGCTGTGGAATTACTTGTTTTCCTTGAAGAGAACATACAGGTTCCTTTGCTCTTGTCAAAAGAGCAAACAGTAATACATGCAAGACCTGCATTTCAGGCTATATTGTTAATTCTGTCCTAAATATCTAAGGCTGTCTGTCATTTATAGGCTTGCTGGTGTCACATGTGTATAAATTAAGAGAGAGGTATTTTTTCTGCTACTGTATGGAGGTAAACCTCTGAGGAACTTTGAATTTTTCAAATCTGATTTGTCAAATGAAATACCGTAGATGAGTGTTTGTTAGTGATGATTACAATATATCATAAAATAAATGATAAGGTATTGTAATATTTTTGTGCCTTAGAAAGAAAGAAAGAAAGAAAGAAATATCAAAACTTTCTTTCTTTCTTTCTTTCTTTCTTTCTTTCTTTCTTTCTTTCTTTCTTTCTTTCTTTCTTTCTTTCTTTCTTTCAGCTGGTATTTAATGCTGTATACCACTTTCCACCATACCACAATGTGCTTTAATAAGTACACAAAAACAAAAAGTAGCAAACAACATACAGTATCAGTTCAAATATTTATAACCCTGAACTATTTTCAAACTGAGATGGATGGATAACTCACAGGGATATAAATGCTAGGAACAGCACATTTAACACTATATAGCAGTCTGTTACAATAGTTTTCTGAGTTAATTAGATTACTTGACAACTTTGACCTAGCCCAGTTGTGTGTGAGTGTAGGTGTGTGTGAATGTGCTTTTCAGTTGACTGGTGCAATGTCTAGGGTTGGTTTCTGTTCTGATCCAATGCTGACAAGAGAGGTTTCAGCTCTCCATCTAAAGAAGATACTATGTATTTATATATATAAATACACAATACACAAATTCAAAACAGCACACCTTTATTCTTCAGTGGGGAAGCATCTTTCTCTTTCTCCCCCCTTCACAACACAGTACACAGCACCAAATATAAATAAACACAGTCTTTTCTTCTTATCTCTCTCATTCTCTCTCTCTATATATACTTTGCCTCCTCTCTTCCTCACAAGCGTTGTCCTGAATACAATCTCTCCTTTGGTCCATCCACCCAGCTGGCGTCCCAGCCGGGTAATGCTCCAAGCTATCTGTCACAGTGCCCCTCCCTCTGACGAGCTCTGTGGGGTGAGGCATCTTGCCCAGCGAGGGCTACCTTTCTCCAGGACGGGGAGTCCAAATAGTCCAACAGTCCACAGGTCCCTCCTAAAACAAAATGATAAGAATAGAACATCTGACATGTCTTGGGCTTCTGTTGGGTCAGCTCCTCCACCCATGATCCAGACCATTACATTCATAACACCGTTCCCCCCCCCCCCCCCACCCCTCGTATCTGCTCCCTGTGGGCATGGAAACAACGGGGAAAACCTCGCCCCAACTCATGCCCAGCAGATCATTCCACTTTTTTGGCTGTTTTGGGACTCTATAGCTAAACTTACCTTATTGTAATAATACTATTTATCAGTTGATACATCTTGTGATTATGATCTAGAATGTGTTCAGTAATAATTTCTGTTAAGAAACTGAACCAAAACAATTTACAGCTATTGTTCCTGTAATGGAATGGAGAATTCTGTGGGACAGTTGCAGTGTAACTGAGATAGTACTGTACTAGTAAGGAATTTTCAGTTATATTAATATATATTAATTAATATTAGTTATATTTTACAATTTATTAGAATTATATACTTAATTAAAGTTGTAACAATGAATTATTAAAACAAAAGTAAAAGGACTGAAGATAACTAAAGTGTTAGTGAAACGTGCCTTAAACCTTGAGCATGTGAGGTCTGCCTTACCTTAGAGAAACTAGCAGCTTGAATTTCGGTTAGAATGAGGAAAATGAGTAAATAACACCCCTATAGAAAGCAAGGATAAACTGATGGGAAAGCCCAAAGAACAATCCTATGAGGCGGCACAAAGTCAATAGAAGAGTCCGCAAGACTCCCCTGTCAACAAGGCGGCATTCAGGTAAATGGTTAAGTTAACACTAGAATGACCAAATAACACAAAAAATTACCAAAAAAACTTGTAATCCCAGCCCACATTAAACAGTTTGCACCTCTCTGTTAGCGTCTTTTGTTTTGTAAATGTGTCGATCAACACAAGCAGCAAGCAGCCTACTATCCCATCCCCCCACCAATGCAGACAGGGCAAAAAGTTCTCTCAGCTCAAGTCTGTTTACCTGTGTGTGAGTTTCCAGGGAAAATAATATATCGTTATTTGGAACACATGCATTTCATGTGTGTTCTGTGTCTACAGCAATCTATATAAACACATCGTTTAAACAGAAACATTTTTTCATATTTTAGTAATAATTGACAAAATGTAGACATCAAGTGTATATTGTGTGAAGCCTGAAGTCCAAATATCAAATAAACGCTTTCACAAATGGTACAAGTATAACAAAACAAGCAGGCTTTTATTCAAGAATATAACTGCAGGAAAAAGAACTCGTGTTAGGCTGCAATATTGACACACCCTTAATATGCCCGCTTTGGTGGTGCAGGGGTGAGAACTGTTGACTCGTAATCAAGACGTTCAGGGTTTGATTTCTGGATGCCTCTGTTTTGAGTAGTGAGCTGCTCTTATTCTTTCTATTATAGAATAAAAACATACATTTGATGTCAGTCTGTAACAGCCGGTGTAAATTTATGATACTTGTAAAAGTTAGCTTTTTTTTTTTTTAATCAGTTTTATTCTCTCAGTCACGTTTACTTTGAGAACAATGCAGCTGCACCAGGTGTAAAGGAAAAAGATAGTACCGTTTGAATGCACAAGAGGTCCGGCGTCTTCCTGCCAGTCAGTCTGCCCCACACCTGTCATTCAAAGAAAAAGCAGAGCTTACAGAGCTTGTAAAAGTATCATGCAAAGTCCTGTTTATGATTATGTTTTGTGATGATCTTTATATAAAAAACATTTATGTGTTACTTATATAAAAGCCAGATCGAATGGCATTTACCTTTTTTCATTTTCTTTTCTTCCTACAGCGAAAAGTCACAAGTAGACTGCAGAGCTTCCTCTGATCAATATGGTCATACTCACAAATTACATGTGTACTGAAGTGACTTTAGCTGCATGTGGAAGCTCCACGCATCTGTTGTTAGGGTTCTGCCTTTGTCCAGAAATGGTTTCATAAGCTTTATGACCTTAGTCTCGGAAAGTCTTTCTTCCGTGGGGTGACTGGGATCTTTTCCTGAATAAGATCAAGCACAGTTGCGTAGGGTGCGACAGAAGCTTCCACCTGCAGCTATGCATGTATTCCAACTAACAATATATTATTTACCCTATAGAGCTCCTGGCAACTCATACGCAGGTAAACAGACTTGAGCTGAGAGAACTTTCTGCCCTTTCTGCGTGGGTGGGGGATGGAATAGCAGGCTCCTTACTGCTTGTGTTGATTGATACATTTACAAAACAAAAGATGCTGATGGAGAGGTGCGAACAGATTTAAGGTGGTTTTCGTAGGCTTTGCTAATTCTACTGTTAAAGGAGTTAGTAAATACTGGTGGTACTAGTTGTTTGGATGGAATAATAAAGTTCTGCATATTATGCATATTAGGAGTCAGATGATGTGATGTATTAGATGAGGTAATGATAATAGAAAAGAATAAAAGCAAATGAATTGGAGAATTGATTGCTTACTTCATGGACTGAAACATTTCTGCATATCTTTGTGCAAAATGTGCAGAGCGTTCTGCATTCTCATCTGGGCTCCGTGACTGCCTTCTTTGAAAATAGAGGAAAGCTTTTTCCACAACACTAGCTATGGCTCAAGACCAGACTACATAGTATGGTACTAAAGGGAGATGATTCTCAGGTCTAAGTGCTGTTGCAGTAAACAGCGAATTAAGATCAATACCAAGTTTAACTAATAAGCAACTATTGTTGTTATTTATTATTTCTACTCATTTTGCTCAACTTTACATCTGATTGCCCATTATTGACGGCATGCCAGCAATTAACGATTTGCCCACTCTCAATCAATTTATAGGGACAGAGCAAGGGGAAAAAGAACACCATCATGTAAATGTAATGAAAATAATTAAATAATTATCAAAAGTAGTCTTGCTGTCATTACTGTAAATGTTACTCATGTTGACTGACTGAAAAGGCCATGAAATCTATGGAGAATATACTGCATAGAAAGTAATGATGATGAAAGGTAAACGTTAATACAGTCGTATGTGAAGCATAACTGTCTCTCTTTAGCTCATGGATGGATGATGATCTACCATCAGGGTGACCTGGGTGTGCATCCTGATGTAGTGAGAAAAAAGAAATGCAGACATTATACCGAAATATCACCCCCCCCCCCCCCCCTTTCCGCATGCACGTAAGTCACCCAAGCCAAGAGGTATTATTTTTTATTTCTTCAGGCAAATACTAGGGTGTTGTACCGTGTTTGAGAAGTTTAGAAAATGTAGCCAATAAAAAGGTGTCATTTTGCTTAACTTGACATTTCAGGCAAATATGTAAGTGCAACTGATAAATTCAGTCATACTATTAGGAGAGACTATATTGTTTGTAAAATCACATTTATCTATATTTTAGTTAGGCAATATTATTCGATTGTTACAGGATTTTAGGACATTGATATCACCCCTGCTAAAATGAACCAAACCTCCCTCCAATTCCAGACAGGAAGGTCAGAATCACTTCAGATTTCATCTGCTGTCACTGATTGACCTGTATATTATGCCTTAGAAAGTTCAGATTTTATTCATACCTAAAAAAAGTAGCTGTGTTGCAGCTAATGCAGCTATAGTCATGAAATGTCTAATGTCTCACCCTCTCTCAACAGCACCAGCATTTTTCTGTTTCAGCAGATACTTCATGCTCTTGCACAAAATTCACATACTTGGTTACTTGCCACCACTGGATCAACTGTATGAGATGTTCACTTTCTAACAGTAAACCTAATGTTGTCATACCTGGAGAGATGGTCCACTATTACTTTCTTCTTTTTAGGCAGACAGTATGGAAGAACTAGGAATATAAGGAATTCTAAACAACAAAATTACTATTTCAGTTCCTATTCAGTGACCCTATTCTTGTTGAAACGGTAAAAAAACCTATTTAAACAGTTGTACAAATGTCCTGAACACACAGGGAAAAAGAAGTCAGTAGAAAGACATATCATGCTGATTAGGCTGATATACAGTACAGCAAACACTCATCTATTCTAGAAGAGTTGCCAACATCTACAGGTATAACTGGTAAGTGTACATATTAACTTTGTTTGTATGTCTATTACTGACAACTCTTAAGAAATATCCAATATAATAAAAATCTTAATAGTGTTTTTCACATGTAATGTCTAATTACTTTAGGGTAAAATTTACAGTCACACTAATAGAAGCAGGTAACAAAGTACTGGATTTTCAAGTGATATAAATATTTCAGAATTTTTCTATAACTTTTAATCACGTATGTTCTATAACTTTTTTTGTCTGATTTTTTTATTTTATTTTTGTCTGTTATTGGATACAACAGAGAAGATGAATTTAATGTTTCCTAAAAACCTTAATACTTGAACTACTATATGACAAGTGCTTTGCTTTATCCATGACACGTGTTCAAAATGTTTAAATGCATAAACTCCACCAGACATTCAAATTCATTAACCCCACCCCATGCTCTAAGCGGTTTTGGGCATAATAACAATCTAAATTACACACCCAAACATAAATGGCTATTATTCTGCTTATGTAAGTTGCTCCAAATGGTCGAAGAATAATGAGTACAACACAACATTTTTTTTTAAAAGAAAGTAATTACATGATTAAAAAAACCTTGTTTACACCAATATCAACTAAATAATACAAAAAATGTGTTTTAGATATTTCCTTTAAAAAATGGATTTTACAGTATACATACAACCAAGATTTTTTATGATGCACAATCCTGGAAACAATTTTCGTTTGTGCCCCAATCTGTCAGCTATCCCTGTACCAAGTTTAAATGTCATATCCCATAACATTGCAAAGTTATACTCTTTGACACAAGGTGTCCCCCTTTTTGGGAAACATTGTGTCCATTTTTTTCAATCTTTTAGTATCTTGTACCTAAAGAATTTCTCAAAACAAGTATTGTAGTTGAAATCATTTTTTTTTTTTTTTTTTTAAGAAAACAAAATACACAAGCACAAACACACACACAATATATCATCCTAAAGCAACAAGTAAACAATTTGTAACTTACGTACATATAATTATGTAATTATTCAAACCTTTACTTTCCAAATGGTTTTTCATGCCAGTCCTTCAAACAATTCAGTAGTAATTTTTACAGAAGCAGTATATATATAAAAAAGTTGTTATGTATTTGGGTCTATAGTAATGATACACTTTGCCGTGGAAATTTAATTGCTCCTTATTCCCTCTTACCTCTATGCTACATAACCCACCAACATCACTGCAATTTTATTTTTAAAATGCTCTTTTTCACAGATTTTGCAGTTATAAAAATAACCACCAGATGGTGAATCACAACCATGCCCAGGCTGCACAGGCTTACTGAAAAGAATATTGCCATGGGGCTTTTTAAAAAAAAATTTTCCTCCAGTTTTATTCCCACCACTGAAATATTTTAATTGTATTATTTCACCAATGTATTACTTCATTAAAACTGCCTTCTCTAAGTGTTATGATTTATCCTGGGCATATTCCTTTATGATATTATCATTGTTAATGCTTATTTTGTGACACCTTTTCTGGAATATTTTGATTTCATGTTGTTTAAGAGTGTATAATGTAACTCTTGGCATTCTTTATTTGGTTCAAATTTGCTATCAAATCCATCAGATCTTTTTAGTACTAAATAAAGCTGAAAGGCACTGCAAAGTACAATTTACTGTTAGTATCTTTCTGCTTTGTACTCTTGATTTCAGTTACCTTTTCCATACTGGGAATTGTTTTCAGCTCTTTTAGTGCTGTCTTTATGTTATTGACCCTTAGTCCTTAATTAAGATTCTGTGTAATTCATGTTAGTGCTTTGATATGCCAGTCTCTTTATCTTTTAAAAACCTTAAGATCGATCTCCCATTTCACAGTCATTATTGACAAGTAGAAAGGGATTCAGCAAGGATGTTCCAGAAAATCAATATATAAAGTATTCATTTAATTTAAAAGGTAATATAGGTATATATATTTTTTTATTTTTAGGTTGGTCACAATGTTACACAGTGTTGCATGTTTTGACTGCTATAAGAGAATGGACATGGAAGGTATAACTTTCAGGTCTGATTTTTTTCTGTGGGCCCCATGCTGCAAAGAAAATGTGTAACCCCACAAAGACAATGATTTGACTGAAAACCAAATACATGTAATTTATAATTTAAAACAAAATAAGTTTCACATGGGTCGCACAGAGTTGTGATTTGTGATCCATACAGCTTGAGGATTGTCTTAGGATGGGTTGCTGTGGGCAGTTTAACCAAAGGGTGAGTGCTGGCAACAATTCTCCAAGGGGAACAACCCCCAACCACACATGGGATGAGTGCCGGCAGTATTTCAAAAACACAAAAATGGCAAAAATGGATCACGAGTAAAAAGTTTTAAGAACCACTGTACTAGCATAAGGAAATCTCCCAGTCCTTACCTGAGATAGGATTATATGAAGTCCATCCATCCATCCATCCTCTTCCACTTATCCGAGGTCAGGTCGCGGGGGCAGCAGCAGCTTGAGCAGAGATGCCCAGACTTCCTTCTCCCCCGGCCACTTCTTCTAGCTCTTCCGGGAGAATCCCGAGGCGTTCCCAGGCCAGCCGGGAGACATAGTCCCTCCAGCGTGTCCTGGGTCTTCCCCGGGGCCTCCTCCTGGTTGGACATGCCCGGAACACCTCACCAGGGAGGCGTCCAGGAGGCATCCTGATCAGATGCCCAAGCCACCTCATCTGACTCCTCTTGATGCGGAGGAGCAGCAGCTCTACTCTGAGCCCCTCCCGGATGACTGAGCTTCTCACCCTATCTTTAAGGGAGAGCCCAGACACCCTGCGAAGGAAACACATTTCAGCCGCTTGTATTCGCGATCTTGTTCTTTCGGTCACTACCCATAGCTCATGACCATAGGTGAGGGTAGGAACATAGATCGACTGGTAAATTGAGAGCTTTGCCTTACGGCTCAGCTCCTTTTTCACCACGACAGACTGATGCAGAGCCCGCATCACTGCGGACGCCACACCGATCCGCCTGTCGATCTCACGCTCCATTCTTCCCTCACTCATGAACAAGACTCCGAGATACTTGAACTCCTCCACTTGAAGCAGGATCTTGCTCCCAACCCTGAGAGGGCACTCCACACTTTTCTGGCTGAGGACCATGGTCTCGGATTTGGAGGTGCTGATTCCCATCCCAGCCGCTTCACACTCAGCTGCAAACCGATCCAGATAGAGCTGAAGATCACGGCCTGATGAAGCAAACAGGACAACATCATCTGCAAAAAGCAGTGACCCAATCCTGAGTCCACCAAACCGGACCCCCTCAACTCCTTGGCTGCGCTTAGAAATTCTGTCCATAAAAGTTATGAACAGAATCGGTGACAAAGGGCAGCCCTGGCTGAGTCCAACTCTCACTGGAAACGGGTTCCACTTACTGCCGGCAATGTGGACCAAGATCTGACACCGGTTGTACAGGGACCGAACAGCCCTTATCAGGGGGTCCGGTACCCCATACTCCTGGAGCACCCCCCACAGGATTCCCCAAGGGACACAATCGAACGCCTTTTCCATGTCCACAAAACACATGTAGACTGGTTGGGCAAACTCCCATGCACCCTCCAGGACTCTGCTAAGGGTGTAGAGCTGGTCCACTGTTCTGCGACCAGGACGAAAACCACACTGTTTCTCCTGAATCTGAGGTTCGATTATCCGACGGACCCTCCTCTCCAGAACCCCCGAATAGACTTTTCCAGGGAGGCTAAAGAGTGTGATCCCTCTGTAGTTGGAACACACCCTCCAGTCCCCCTTCTTAAAGAGGGGGACCACCACCCCAGTCTGCCAATCGAGAGACACTGTCCCTGATGTCAATGCAATGTTGCAGAGACGTGTCAACCAAGACAGCCCTACAACATCCAAAACCTTGAATAACTCCAGGCGTATCTCATCCACCCCCGGTGCCCTGCCACCAAGGAGTTTTTTGACCACCTCGGTGACCTCAGTCCAAGAGATGGGGGAGCCCACCTCCGAGTCCCCAGGCTCTGCTTCCTCATTAGAAGGCATGTTAGTGGGATTGAGGAGGTCTTTGAAGTACGCCCCCCACCGACCCACAATGTCCCAAGTCGAGTTTAGCAGCGCACCATCCCCACCATATACAGTGTTGACACTGCACTGCTTTCCCCTCCTGAGACGCCGAACAGTGGACCAGAATCTCCTCAAAGCCGTCCAAAAGTCATTTTCCATGGCCTCCCTAAACTCCTCCCATGCCCGAGTTTTTGCCTCAGCAACCACTGAAGCCGCATTCCGCTTGGCCAGCCGGTACCTATTAGCTGCCTCCAGAGTCCCATAGGACAAAAGGGACCAGTAGGACTCCTTCTTCAGCTTGACAGCATCCTTCACTGCCGGTATCCACCAACGGGTTCTGGGATTGCCGCCACGACGGGCACCGACCACCTTACAGCCACAGCTCCGGTCAGCTGCCTCAACAATAGAGTCACGGAACATGGTCCATTCGGACTCAATGTCCCCCACCTCCCTCGGGACATGGTCGAAGTTCTGCCGGAGGTGGGAGTTGAAGCTACTTCTGACAGGGGGCTCTGCCAGACATTCCCAGCAGACCCTCGCAACACGTTTGGGCCTACTAGGCCTGACCGGCATCCTACCATCGAAGCCAACTCACCACCAGGTGGTGATCAGTTAACAGCTCCACCCCTCTCTTCACCCGAGTGTCCAAGACATGTGGCCACAAGTCCGAAGACACGACCACAAAGTCGATCATTGAACTGAGGCCTTTTATGAAGTCAATTAAAGTCAATAACAATTGAAAAATTTTTTTTTTTAAAAATTACAGCTTATGATTTAGGAGTTTGATCAGCTCTTTTTGAAAATGTTTACTTAACTACTGTTTCCACATAATATTTTTGTTCAATTTTATGAAGTCAGGTTGAACAAATACTGCATGTGAGGATGGTATTCTTCAGCTCTACCTTTTCTTCAAAGTGCTTAACGAGCATATCCCTAATACAGTTTGGGGGTTGGATGACTAAATACCATCAGCTACAGTACCAATGACACACATACAAATGCTTTTGAGGAGTGGCAAAATTCACATGTATAAACATTACAGCAATTGTTTCAAATCACTTTGTATATATGTGTAGGCATATGAACTGTGTGTCCCATGAAATAGGAGAGATAAGCCTAATTCTTATTCTTTAAAGTGTTTCCCAGTATTACCTATCAATTAATACTTCATGTCAGATAAGCAAAATTGGGCATCAATCGGCTGTTCGGTTGTAGGGTTTTTAGGGATCAATGGTAATCTTGAACATGCTGTTGGCTTGCGTTTGGAATTCTGAGGGCCAAATCATGCTTAATGTTGCGACTGTGCACATCTGTGGAAGATACGAGTGCAAGAAAAGTTGCTCATAATTTCTGTGTGAAGCAGTTACTTTGTTTCCTACAAGCAAATTGTGGATAAAGATGTGCAACCATTAGTTCAGTATTGTCACATGAACAGAGCCTAGTGAAATTCTTACTTGCATGTGGTAATTACTATACTAATATGCCAAGCGTCCTTGGGAAACTTTATGTAGTTAAAAAAGGTGTTGGATGTCACTATTCAATGTAGATAATGACAAGAAATTCTTCTTAAAAGCATATGCTGGCATTTTAAAAGCTTAGGATGTATTCCAGCTGAGCACAAGATCATGATTGTCATACAAGTTGCTCAAGCCTTACATGAGGTGTATTTGTGCTATTAGGAAAGTAGAAATTGCTTTGCATGGAAAGGCAGGGTATGAAAAAGAAAACTAACAAAATTATTGATATGCAAGTTAAGTACATTATACCAAAAAAGCTAGACTGTAGTATATTTATATCCAAGACATCCATGATCCACTAAGGGCATGTAGAGGAAGAAACGATCAAAGAGAGAGAAAATGAGACGTGCTGTCATGACCCACAATGTATTGCAATATATCAGATTACAATTATGTCTCTTTTATGTGTTACCAGCTTATGATTTTGGAGTTTGATCAGCTCTTTTTGAAAATGTTTACTTAACTACTGTTTCCACATAATATTTTTGTTCAAATTTTTAAAAATAGTCTGTCTTACAGGAGTTTGAATTTTAATTTCAGCATAGTGACAGGCATTGTAATGTTGTACCCTCAAGCTAAAAGAATTACTTAGACAAATACACCACTTAATTTCATCATCTTCTATTTTTGCTAACAAGAAAATTGTGTAAAAGATGTTACAAAATAATTTTAGGCCATTCAGATAGCTGTCAGTATAAACAACCACTGACATAAACAAATTCTTCACTATTCAAAACCTTAGTGGGGTGCAAAAATAGTGGTGAAACATAACAATACTTCCATAACAAATCTATATATATAAAATTCTTTTCGCGTTTGAAACGGAAATTACGTATGACCACGTGATATGGAAATTACGTATGAAACGGAAATTACGTATGACCACACGATATGGAAATTTCCCATGACCACAGAACATATTATAATACAGGAACTAATCACTTGATTTGTAGACGCCATATTTATATCGTCTTTATGAATTGTTATTATTTGTGTGAGAGTTATTTTATTGATGTTGAAAAGAAGTAAACACAAACATGCTGATCTATCCCATACAAGTGCGCCCCGCGTCGTCCTCTCTCAGCCCTCCTGTCTGGACTACAGCGCTGAGCTGTCCGGCGCCAGGCACGTTCTGACAGAGAAGTTTTATTTATTCGTCCATGTGACTGTCGCGGAAACTGCCACATTGTAACTTTTTTTTAGTTGGCAGTACTTGATAGTAGAAGAGATAAGGAAAACAGCTTTGCGTCTTTCTACTTTTTAACTGCGCAGAGCTGTAAACAATGTGAAGACGAGACTGCCTTCAGCGGTGAGGGGTCGTGAGAACAAAGTGGACGCTGGAAAGTGCGGAATGTTGGCCTGCTCCGCTGAGTCGAGAGCTTCGCAGTTTCAGGCAGCGTCCTCTCTTCTTGCACTGTTTGTGACACTTCAAGTCCCCCGTCGGCTCCTGGGAGAGTGGAAATCTTTGCGAATGAGTGTAATCGGTGCCATTAAAGCAGGACTCTGTTTGTAAATTGCCCTGCACGACTAATTACTGTCCCTTAAGGTAAGTTCGGGTCACTAAAACCCCACAATATTCAAGGTTGCTTTTGTGATGAATTATTTTAAGAAGTAAATCACAGGCATGTAGTGCAAGGTTGTCAGGCAGAAATGTAGACGATCACATAGAAAATGTAATTTCTATACCACACCAGTTGTGTAGCTCCTTTCACAAGGGATCTACTACTTACCTGTTGTGTTATAGCGCCTTTAAAATGTACTTTACCCAAAACCACTCCAGTAGTGCTCAATGTATCTTTACTTCTTAAATGTTAATGTTTTACTGTTTAATAACTTATAGACTACATTTTATTTTTTTCCCTTGCAATCAGTGAGCGAAGCCACTGGGTAATCCACTAGTTACAGATAAAAATAATTCATAACAGAATGGCCAAAGCCAGAAATCACTTAGCATATTTCTTAATTTCAAAATCCTAACTAAGCTGAAAATCAAAGCCAAAATTAATGTCTAATGTAGGAAACCCAAACAAAATGATACTACTTAAGAACTACTGAGGGACCAATCCAGAGAAACTGGGAACTGTGGCAAAGGTCAGCTTAAGAATCTCCCTAAGAGTGGACTCATAGTTTCCTGATTAATTGTGGGATATAGTCAAACTAGAGGCCATTCAGCCTTATTAATTAAAGTGAACTAGGGAATAGGTACTAGAGTAACGTTAAAGGAAACTGAAATTAAAGAAACTGAAAATTTCTGAAAAAAGACAATGCAAGGTTGAAACCAGTCCATGAAAGAAAGCTAATTGAACAGAGAGCTGAGATGCACATCCCCATCAATCTGAGAGCAAAACAAAACCATTACATTGATCAAAAATGCACTTAATTACTTCTGATAAGGAAATCAGTCAAACGAAAAACTATAGCCAATAAGTGCATCCCTTTATGGAAGCATTCTTACTCTCTAGTATGCTTGCTTTTCCCATATAACAAGCCAGGGCTCTCCAACTCCTGAAGGACTACTGTGGCTGCAGGTTTTCATACTAACCTTTTTTTAAAATTAGTGACTAGTTTTTGATGCTAATTAACTTTTTTGCCTTAATTTTAATTGACTTGCTATTTAAGACTCAGACCCCTTAATTATTCTTTTTTCATTAATCAGTAGCAAGATACAAAATGAGCCAAAACATTACTGGCATCATCATACAATATCTAAAAATAAAGAGAGGTGAAAGTAATGTTGATCTGCTCAGGTCCACAAAACATGTTGATGGTTTTCTTAAAAAAAAACAAAAAAAAACATAGTTTTGGAAATTTCTGCTATGGCAGAATGAGAGCAGCAGCGAGCCATGGAATTAAATGATGGGTTTATTAACGACAAGAATTGGCTTTTAATTAAGAAAATCATTGGTGGCCCCGAATTAGCTGGACATCTGTTGCCTCCCTTAACATGTAATTTCTGTTTGGGTGCCATTTAAAGAAAAAAATGAAGCAAAAGCAAAATAAATAAATAGACAAGTCAATATTTTAAAATAAAGGAAAGAGAAGTTAATTAGCAGCAAAAACTGGTCACTAATTAAGAAAAGGGTTAGAATGAAAACCTGCAGCCACAGAAGCCGTCCAAGACCATAGTTGGAGAACCCTGCTTTGTGCCATGAGGAAAGCTATGAGATGGATCCAGAAGTATGAATTCATTTTCAGCTTTATGCAGCAGCATTCCTAATCACCAGACAATAATTGAATAATATGGATGAGATTTAATGAATCCTTTGGGGTAGTGAGCCTCTATCAGGTGCTTTGTAACAATTTTAGAAAATACGGTGGTGTTGTGGGTTGCATTACTGCCACAAAGGACCAGTTTCCTGGGTTAAATCCTAAACCCGGTCATTGATTTTGTGAGAGTTTACACGTTATACCCAGAGGGTTTTCATCTAGGTACTCTTTTTTTCTTTTCACATCACCAATGATGCACTAGTTAGTTTAATTAGCATTACCCGAGTGTGTGTATGAGTGGGCCTAGTGATGAACTGGAACCTTGTCCTGGGCTGTATTCTGCTTTGTACCAAGGGCTTTCAGAATTAGCACTGGCCTTCCTTTCTTTGAGAATGTATTGTTACTGTATGTAAGGAGTTTATTACATTTTCAGATGGCACTTAATTTGTCTGTTTAGCAGATTACCTAGAGTGGGCAAAATTTGAAATTAGGGAATATGCATGTAAAATCAAATTAAATGTAAATAAACCTTAAAAATAGATTATTATTATTACAATTGCAGAATGGGGTTTAAAGCTAGAAAATTCATGTGAGAAAAAAATTGTGGGTTCTAATGATCTCATCATTGACAGCATTCACATGGTGTGCAGATTAGTTTTAAAAATACTAATAAAATTATGCTGTTTACAGTGATATGTTAGTAATGAATCCACTTAGAATAAAGCTCTTTTATAATGAGTACTGCATAAAATACACTATATGGTATGTGCAAATTCAAGGATAAGTCTGCCAGGGTGCTGCCATTGTGATGACCTAGGTTTGCAATCATTGAGCCAGAGGTACAGGTGACCTGCTGAAGAAGTGCCACCACAGCAAATAATACTTAGTTAAAAAATAATTTTGAGAGATGATATGGAAGGTTCATACAGAAAATTTCATTTCTCTGATGTAGAATTTTTCTTCTTAGTATGACCATGAAACTGCTAAATGAATGGCAGTTGTGCATGGCAGCTTCAGTGTTGCAATAATACATTTTCTGTTCTTCACCATTTGAAGTCTATGCCTCCTGGCTATTAATGAAAGAAATAACAATCCCACCATACAGTTTACATTACAGTAAATCCATACTGGCCTTAGCCCTGACAACAGATCTGACTTAAGAGTTTCAAATCTTTTTAGTCAGTTGAGCAGCACCATCAGGGCATGTGAAAGCTCAACTCATTGTGATTTAGTCTTATTAGAAAAATACTAAATTGCAACCAATAAAGTATAAAAGAATACAACAAAATGCAAAGACAAAATCATTTCATTTTAATTTTTACATGTATGTAAATTCCAGAAGGGCTAGTAATACATAACAGAATGAGCATGTACAAACATCATTGTAAATTCAGAAGATAAAGAATGTAACAGAGAAAGAATAATAAGGATGGATAATACAGTTTTTGGGAAAAATGTCTGGCACTTCATTTAATGTATTTTATTAAAATCTAACAGAAATGTAGTTAGATCCTTAGACAAAAGACGTGTTTTTTTTTAAATACAAAAATATTAAAGAAAAATAGTTTGTAGCACAAAGTATTTTTGTTAGAATATTTTATTTCTGGTAGGTGTGTGTAAAACAATTTAAATGAGAAATATTGAAGAAAGTGTGACTAAAGTTATATATTTTATGAAAACACAAACAATTTCGTATTGTTATATTTCACATAAAATTAATTGCTTAATTTATGTGTGTAGTGTAATACACCAATAATTATCACCTCTGCACTGGCTCTGTGATCTGCTAATGTGCTGCAGTCTAGAAGCCAGGAATCCTTGGTCACTTTGTCTGTGTTCACACACACAGGAGGGATATTCAGTTTTTCTTTCTTTATTTTTTCTGAATGCACAGTTTCTGATTGGTCCTTTTACCAATACAAATCTCTAGAAAATGACCTATTTTCACTGTGACCCTTTTAATTATAGCTGTTTTTGTTTCATTTGAAGTAATGTTCCAGACTGGAACTCTTTAATTTGTACTTTATTTGAGCAATTTTGAACATGAAATAAATTATTAGGGCAGCATGGTGGCGCCTAAATTGTCCCTAGTGTGTGCTGCCCGGGATTTGATCCTGCCTTGTGCCCTGTGTTGGCTGGGATTGGCTCCAACAGACCCCCGTGACCCTGTGTTAGGATATAGCGGGTTGGATAATGGATGAATGGATGAATAAATTATTATTTATTCATTAACAACTGATCATTTTGTGGCATTCATTCACATGATAAATGATGCAAAGTAGCTCAAATACGTATAAAATGATGCATTTACCTTAGCAAATTAAATACACAACAAGAGAGGAAATGGAGGGAAATAAAGAAAACACATGATAAAACATGTCCATCTAGGCCTTTTTCAACTTGCAGTGTCCCTGCCTTATAGGTGTGGTTTCCACCTACTAAGAATTAAACAAAGCACTCTTTTCAAGCCTTTTCATCTCTCTGTCTCCCACTTTCTTTCTCACTGATGTACAGTCCTTCCTTTTCCTCACCTCAGTAAGTCTTCTTGCCATCTCACATCCCAGCAGTAAGCTTTCTTTCTGAAATGGGCTTCATACAATCCCATCTTGGACCCTCTCTTGGCAATGTCCTGAAACCACTTTCAAGGTGAAGCTGAGGCTATTCACTTTGACTACAGGTACACTGTCCCTTCACTTCTGATCCCCATGGAACCTTTATAGGCTCATTTCTCTAATGTAGCCTCTGAGGTATCTGCCTCCCAGCTGGGCAGTGAGTACTGAGTTTAAAAACAATATGGTCTCGACTCCTATTCCTATTTGTGATTTTGTACTTGCCCTTTCCTATCTTATCTTGGTTGCTTTTTTGCTTTATCTTTCTTAGCTTTGGCATTCTTGGATTTTCTAGGCATTTCAGTTGATTTAAATTATAAAAGATAATCACAATCATCGTACTCAAGCCAGGTGGAAGTTTCCACTAAGGTGTATGATTTTCAAACCCAAACTCTGCAGCCTCTGTGTATTATAATGATGATAATCATGTTTCAATATCTAAAACAATGTGTTACTCATTATATTTTTAATTTTATTACAGAATTAGCATTGAGATATGTTTCTCCTGAGATCCACTGGCGAAGTATTTGCTAATATCTGATATAAGTGAACATTACCATCTAATTACAAATCTGTATATTCAGGTCAGGTTCAATAGCTGTACAGTCTGCAATATGTAGTATTGTTTTCAATTGTAAATTTAACTGAAACTCATTAAGTTTCTTATGGAGTCTTACCCATTAAATGTTTTTTTGTATTCTTTTCAGGTTGTAAAAGGATTATATAACATTTTGGTGAAAAAATGCAAAAAAGCAGACTGTAACTTGAAGCTAAAATAGCAAATATTTCTACAGCTACAGTAAACTTACCAGGTGAACTGATGTAAGCTGGAATAAAGGTGATCCAAACAGCACAGAATATCAGCATGCTGAATGTAATATATTTAGCCTCATTAAAGTTGTCTGGCAACTTACGAGCCAGAAATGCAAGAACAAAGCAAAGTAAAGAAAGTCCCCCAATATACCCTAAAACAGCATAAAAGGCAACATCAGATCCTACATTACATTCTAAAATTATTTTTTCTTTGTAATATTTCAAATTTTGGATAGGGATTGGAGGAGATGATATTAACCATACAGCACAGATAATGATTTGAGCAAGTGTTAAAATAAAAACACTTAAACGCTGCTGGGTTTGTCCAAACCATTTCATTAAGTTATTTCCTGGCAGGGTGGCTCTAAATGCCATTAACACCACTATTGTTTTCCCCAAAACACAAGAGATGCACAACACAAATGTTATGCCAAATGATGTATGACGTAGCTTACAGGACCATCCAGAGGGCTGGCCAATGAAAGTAAGAGAACAAAGAAAACACAAAGCCAATGAAAATAAAAGAAGGAAACTGAGTTCAGAATTGTTTGCCTTTACCACTGGAGTATGTCGGTAGTAGTAAAATATAGTTGCAATAATTATAGTTAAAAATATACCAAGCAGAGAGAGTATAACTAATAGTATGCCCATTATTTCTGTAAACTGCAAAAACTCAATCTCTTTGAAGACACACTGACTCCTTTTTTTGTTCGACCAGTATTCAATAGGACATTTTATACAGTCAATGGCATCTAAAAAAAAAAAAAAAAAAAGGTTACGTTAATCTTACCATTATCACACACATACGATTAAAATGTTGAGCTAATAAAAGTTTTTTAAAAAATGAAAAGGCCTGTTGACCATGGTGGTTAGCACTTCTGCCTCACATCTCAGCACCTGGATTTGACTCCTGGTCGGGTCACTTTATAAGTGGATCTTGGGTGCTTTCTGAGTGTAAGAATTTTCTTTGCATACTTCAGTTTTCTTCCACTATTCAAAAAACAGGCAAATTATGTTTATTTAATTACCTAAGTTGACTGGATATTAGTGAGAATGTGGATGTGCCTTGCAATATAATAGTGTCCAACCCAAAGTTGGACTCTACTTTATTCCATATGTTGCTGGAGCAGACAGCCACTTGTAGCAGCACAATACTGAAGAAAGCAGGATGTTTAATCTAGTTAATGCATGAGGTATATCTTTAAAAAAAATGTCATTTGCCAAGTATGTAGATCACGAAATGATATAAAAAATCCTATTTTTAAACGTTTCTTTCTTCTGTTTTCTTATTCAGTTATTTTGATTCAGAATCACATGGAGCTGGCATCAACCCCAGCTGCAAATTGCAACCAATAATGGACAGGGTACCAGTCCAACAAATGGCATACTCACTTGTGCAGAGTCAGTTTAGTTCATTATAGAACATTTTATAATGTGTTGTGTTTTTACATCCAAAACTTTTAAAATATCACTGTGTGAAAAGCTTGCAACAAGGTAAATTATCGGTCAAAATAGTGAATAAAGATAATTTCTTTTTTAATTACTATCTTCTCTCAGTTAATAGTGAAACGTTTTTCTAGTTTCACATTTTTTTCTATAAAAGAAGTACCTGTCTGATTGCTGATTTCACCTTCAGCACATGGTA
Organism: Erpetoichthys calabaricus; assembly: GCF_900747795.2. Lineage (NCBI taxonomy): Eukaryota > Metazoa > Chordata > Cladistia > Polypteriformes > Polypteridae > Erpetoichthys > Erpetoichthys calabaricus. The sequence goes on along the minus strand of NC_041395.2, from coordinate 132,390,633 downwards.
GACAGTCGAAGCAGCAGACTGGCTTTCCTTTCTGGACAGCTTTTCGAGTTCCTGGAGGGCAGCTCTCACTGCACACTGATTTAGGCACCTAAAATGAAATGACAGTTGCATGTGTTGTTGGTGCAAACTTTTAAGTTTTCATGGCAGCATTTTGCCATGCAGTAGATGTCAGTTGTTTATTTGATTTAAATGAAATGCTAGATGTTTCAACCAGTTCTGGACACCCTGTCACACACACACATCTACACATCTACATGGGGTCAAATCAGAATTATCAATTCACAAACACATGCTTTTTGGGAATGTGGGAAGAAGCCTGTAGTGCCCGGAGCAAAACCCATGCAGACAGTGACTGAGGTCAGGATTTATGAATCCAGGATGCTGGATTTATGAGGCAACAGCACTTACACTGTTTCTTTTAACCAATATAAAAATCTATGTTACCTTATATTTATAGAATATAAGTAAATTTCAATTTTATTATATGAAAATGTGTATTGATCTTAGAAATATGGTAGGAATAACAGACACTACACCCTAACCATTTCAAAATAAAATCTAGGAAACTATAAGCTAAGGTTTTGTATTAAATGTGTCTAATAGGACAGATCAGAATGACTGCAAGGTTATTAATTCTTGTGGACAACTTAACCAGGATATTTCAAATAAAGTATTTTTTCTAAATTGGGCATTATTGGTGTCAATGTATTGTATTGTAGAAAGTGGATGATAGCTACCAGTTTTTGATTTCCAGTCCACACCATGCTTTTATTGTTCATTTTAAATTCTTGTCCCTTTGGCAATGATGCATCATAATAACCAATTGTGATAAATTCAGTCCCTCCATCTTTACTCCACTGCCAATTTACTAGTTCATATATGCCTGCAGGGTCTCCATTCTTATCAAAATAGACACTTTCTCCATTTGCTGTAGTGAAATTAACTGTTTGTAAAGAGTGTAGCACCTAAAAAGTAATGAGAAACACAGTTTACCTTTAGGGTTTTATAATCACTTGCTGTATTTATTGGTCTTTTTTTGAGCTGCTAACTTCAAATTTTTTAACCTGAATTTCTCACCTGCCATGGCTGGATGCTTGTTAGATTTGCACAAGTCATATTGTCAGGATGAGTATCATAATTTTTACAGCGAAACAGATGATGCAGTGAATAGGCAATGGCATATACTGCTTTGTATACATTGTTTGAAATCTGCAAGTCAGAAACATCTGTGAACTGATTTTTTATTTCTCCCAAATCTTCTGAACCTGAGCATGGGTTAATAACATCAGTTTCATTTTTATTGGGTAGAGTACATTTGAAAACGGTTTCCCAGAACTCTTTCAAAAAAGTGTTGCCTGGTGAATCTGAGGGGTGAACCTTAAGTAGAAACTGTTTCAGGCCTAATATTTCAGCATTGGGAATTGAAAATCCAATTGCTCCTCCAAGAACTTTAAAACCATCTCCAGATGCAAGATATTTATCTGTAATCCAGGATTCACTGCCTATCCATTGTAAACCAGTAATATTTTGTAGGGATAACTCTTTTAATAAAACTGCCATGTCTAAATGGTATGTAAAAGATACCACAACCTTTGATGATGATTTCTTGATGACTCCTACTAGTGCTAGAATTTTATCTCTAGGCTCATTTCTGGAAAAAGCCTCAGAGTACTCGATACAGACACCCTCTTGTTGTGCAACCTGCACAAATGTTGCCATTCCATTGTTGCCATAATCATTGTCACTTCTTATTGCTCCTACCCAGGTCCATCCAAATTGTCTTACAAGCTGTGCCAAGGCTCTGCTTTGATAGTAATCACTTGGTATAGTTCTGAAAAAAGCAGGAAACTCGTTCCTATTGCTAAGACATGCACATGTAGCAAAATGGCTGATCTGCACCAAAAGGAAAAAAAAGAGCAATAATCATTGTGCAGATGGAGCATACAGAAACAGAAACTTTAATAGGTAAAACAAAACTGAACAATCATTTATTTATGTAGAACCATGTTGAAGAACACACAAACCACAAAAGGCATCAGGTTACCATTTATGTTAATTGTCTCAGTTGTCAATGACTGAAGAATCTCCATAACTGTTCTATTCTCAATAAAAATGTGATCAGACATCAGAGGTTAAAATGCTCACACATTATACCAGAGTGAACTTATAAAATGCTCTCAATTTATATCCAATTTGCAAATATTACACCATTTAGGGATAAAAATGATTTGACCTATAGTCACAATCTGTAGCTAATGTGATATGAAGCAAAATCCTGCTCTAAAAATATTACATTTTTGAGTCTGTTGTATTGTATTGCACTTTGCTCTAATCATGTCAGATCTTTTTTAAGCACTTGTAGCTACAACTTCCTATGGCTGAAAATGAAACAAAATGAAGCACCTAATGATAGATTTGATGCATTGTGCCATGTTAAGAATTACATCTAGATGAAAATGAGACAAATACAAATCGAAAAGGAAAGTGGATGGTCAGGAAAACAAGTTCACAAAATAATTAGTCTAAAACATCGTGTTAGGTAGAACAAAACTTCAATAAAAAAACACTTGTGAAATTGCTAGGTAAATTGCAGTCAAAATGTGAAAATGAAATTTAAAAGCACAAGAATCCAAAACCAGGACACAGCAAAGAAGTAAAGGCATATAGTAAATAAACATTAAATTAGGCATCTATTTTACCTAAACTGTGCCATTTACTGCAAGTTAATTGCGTTTCACAGGAAACATGTTACAGATTTGAAATGTATACTTAATAAATTTATGGATCCCTTTAGGCTACAAAAAATAAAAGGGAATTCTCACCACAGGTATGTGAAAAGGTCCAGTTGTTGATGAAATTGCAATAGTAGGTGTAGATGCCGACTCTCCAATGATTGCATGAACAGTATTTTGCTTTTTGCATGATATGTTGCTCTGTTCTTCCTCCTGGTCTTTCATTAGAGTCATTGCCGATTTTATCGACAGTGTTATTGAACCACAAGAATCAAAAATTTTGTATCCCATAGAAATTCCAGGTAGTATATCAGAGCTGTTATTTATTTCTTCTATTGCGAAGATCATTGTCTGTGCAAATTGGAAGTCCCTAAAATTTAAACTTAAACAGACACCATTAATGCTGTATTTTCAAGGTGCATTAATAGTTGGCATTATGCAGTGGCACTAAACAGAGTAATTAATATATAAAGACAGGAAAAGCCTATATATCTAATAGGATTTCTTTATTGGTTTGTCAAAGTGCCAGTTTTAATTGCTAGCTAATAATTATTTTAAATACATAAAACTGCATAAAGAAACATTAACAAAAAAGTAAGTGTCTCACAATTTTCTGACATGTTTCCCCTTCAGTAATCATAATAATCATCATTTGACATTAGTAAAAAAATCACAAAGTAGAGACCTTCACTTTAAGATGTTCCGATATTCCCATAAGTGTTTTAGCACAGTGACTCAATAAACAGTGAGAAAAAATTCAGAACAGGTTTTGAATATAAGACCAAATAATAATTTGACTTCCTCATAACTGGTAACTTTGTTGTTCTTGTTGATAATGCTGCTGACACCAGATCTTTGAAACGCCTGCAAATATCCATCCATCCATCCATTATCCAACCCACTATATACTAACTACAGGGTCACGGGGGTCTGCTGGAGCCAATCCCAGCCAACACAGGGTGCAAGGCAGGAAACAAACCCTGGGCAGGGCGCCAACCCACCGCAGCACCTGCAACTAATTAACTTATTTTAGTTTACTGATTATCAAAGTCATTAATAGTAACACACTCTTAGTCTAATCATTTTTAGGGTTGAATATTGCTCTCAGTGCAGTGGATAATTCTCATAAACTTGAATATGCTTATATCATTCTTATAGAGCATCTAGGGAAATTAGGCTTACAGTACTATATCAACAATAAAACAAAAATATTGAAGAAGAAACATTTTGTTTTTATAAAAATTATAACCAAAGTTTTTTGGTTATAATTTTAGTAACTGCTTAAATCTACCACATTACTAATATTATCCTAATGTGGTTGTAGTAATTTGATTACATTTTTTTTAAATCCACCATCATTTTTTGTAAATGTTTTCTTCAATGCGAAAAAAGGAATTTCAGCTACAATTTTCCTAACTTAAATGTGGTACATAATTAATATTGCTATTGTTTTCATCATCATCATCATTTATTATTATTATTATTATTATTATGTAACGATTACTTTTACAAATAATTGATTATTTTTTCATATATATATATATATATATATATATATATATATATATATATATATATATATATATATATACACTCACACATTTACAGACTTGTACACAGTCTGCAACAACAACATTCTGTGCATAGCATTCTGTATTAACTTGAAGGTTGTACTTACTCTTTACATTTCACTACTTCTGGCATAGTTGTAAAGTTAGCCTTTAAACCTTCCCAACTACTGTGAAATGAAAAGATTCCTCCAATAATAACATCACCTTCTTTTGAAAGTTGTGGATTCCCTGGTTTTCCTTGTAAGATACACTCAGGTTCTTTTGCCTTTGTTACAAGAGCAAGCAATAGTATATTAAAGAGCAGCATTGCCAAGTGATCCTGTTTCAGGATTTATTTCATTGGCCTATTTATACTATATTTACAGCAAGTGTCAGTAAGTATCTAAAAGTGATGTTGATTAAAAGCAGTAAATCTCTAAGGTAGTACAGTTTTAATCAGCTTCAGTAGAGCAAATAAACAAAAAAGAGTAAACAAATTGCTGTCTCTCATCTATGGCATTTTAAATTGTAACTACAGGATAAAATAACCTTTCATACTGTTCTTCTAAAGCCTGTTTTGTAAATTAATTAATTTATTTTTTAAGTGTTTATATATATTCCTATTCTTTGTACACATACACAAAAACACTGTTCCCCCAAGGGCTATGGATAAAGCTAAGTGGAGCATGCTGGAGTTAGAGGGTGCAGAGGAATATTTGGATCATGAAAACTTTGTTCTTGCCAAGTAGATAGTGCATCTGCATCGTGTGTTTTCATGGATCATCATGCAGTCATATTTATATTTATGTCTTCTGTCTGTAAAATACAACTGGAAAATGGGCAGAAAGCAAAGAAATACATAAAAATAGAAGTCTTAAAAATAATTACTTCATTCCATATCATACTATTCTCAAACCAGCTTCCTCCAGTGTAGGGTTATAGGAGGGCCTATCCTGACAGCATTGGGATTGTTACATATTTTCTGTTGTTGCAGAGGATTCTGTGGTACTCAAAATTTCACATGGAACTCCTTTTTGTGATTGCAACCCCATACTTTATTTCAAACTCAAAACAAGAAAAGAAAATGTGCAGAAGTGTTCATTCACACAAGAACATCAAACTTGACTATAGTTTTTCATAAAAGAAGGCACTCCTACCCTGGGAGCCATGGATAAATAAAAATTCAATAATGTCCTCAATGTTGGATCAAGACTTTGGAATTCCCAGCTGGTTTACAACATAGCCTGCAGTGTCCTGAAAGACACACATGGCAAGATAAGTCCATCATGTTGGTGTAAACAATTAAGGCTAGCCAAAATACAATAGAGTACTTTGTAAAAGACTTATTTGTTTTGAGAGCCTAGAGGTCAAGAAATTTCTGTTGCTCTGCCGCTTTGAATTAAACTTTCTAGAGGTCTCAGGTATATATGAAAATAAGAGACACAAGACTAAGCTAGCAGACTCTGTTGTTGCTTTTAAAGAGGTTCCCTTAACAAAAACACAGGAGTTATTTTTATACACTGCTCAGACTCTTTTGATGAGCCAGGCAAAGTGTTTGCATTTTTTAGTCACTGGTGATTGTCTATGTGAAGTTTACACATTCTCCCTACATCTGGTTGGATTGTCCTCAAGATACTCTTCTTTTACTCCCCACATCCTTAAAGATGTGCATATTCTTTTAATTAGCAGGTCCAAACAGACCCCTTTAGAGTATGAGATTGTCCTTAAGTGGGCCCTGCAATAGACTGACTTCTTGTCTTGATCTTCTGCAACAGGCATGAGTCAGTTATGTTACATTATTTTAAATTATGTTATATATGAAGTGTTGACATTGAAAGAAGGTATCAGGAAGAAAGGGAGCAAAAAGAGGCAAGCGTGGTATAGCCCCTTTGGGAGAAGAACTTACACTTGTAATAGGAGAACCCTTTAAATACTACTGTGGGATAATAGCTGACAAGGGGGCATATGCCATTTACTGTATTTGAGGACAGGCAACTTCACTGTCATCACGTATGTCTGGCCTTCTGACTAGAGAGTTGGACTGGTAGAGGCCTTGGTAAATTCCATGAAACTGCAGGTGGAAGCACAATGTAATGATATAGTACTAATGCAAACACATGTTCTTTTATGAGGAACATTTGAGGGTTGAAGAAACCAGGTGTACCTGGTTCATTTGGGACCAAGGAATACAGAGAGACATGGATCTAACAGAGACAACACTGGGTGAAAGGCTACAGGACTCTGAAAGTGATTTTAGAGAATTGCCTTAAAAGCAGATCAAGAATTCAGTATACCATTGGTCCTTGGGTATAGGTGAACTAAATATGGAGTGTAGAGGTGTTTTAGGGTAAGTACTAGACAGGAACAAAGAAAAACAAAACAAAACAAAGGCCATGGCTAATAGATAGAGTGAGACATCAAGAGGAAAGAAAAGGGGAGCTATTTTTGACGTTGTGGCACAGTGTTTAGGTGAGGGGGCAAGTGCATAAACAACCCCATTGGATATATTGGAGGACAAGCATTAAAGATAGACCTAGTCCAAACCAACAATGATATATTTGAAAGGGTATATTTTGTTATTTGGATTGGCATTCCATTCACATTGAAAGTGTTTCTGACCACTGAAAATGAATCATTTTGAAAATGCACCCAAAAGTGTATAAATTACAAAACACAGGGTTTCGCGTAGCAGTGTGGATGGGAAGAATAGATTTTTTAAATGTTTATATATAATTGGCCTGCATTGAGACTTCAGCCTGTTCTGATGACACCCTCTGTGATCTCATGTTTACTGTGAGGATAGTCCCTTCCTGATCTCTTTGCATCAGGCAATGAGTACTTTCCATCCATCCATTTTCCAACCCGCTGAATCCGAACACAGGGTCACGGAGCATTCAAATATTCCAATATTTTGCTCTATTTTGTCGGGACTCCCAATCTATATTTTCTAAGGCCATGGCAACTGCATACTCACTTATGACATTTAAAAGCAGTTGTAATTTTTTTTGTGTTTAGACAAAGAACTAGGTTAAGGGTTTTTTTTTCTCATTCTTTATGCATTTTATTTTAATTTGAGTTTGCTCTATAAACAAACTAAGTGCTTGTCTGTGCATGCCCAATAGGGTAGGTTTATGGTACACATTTTTAGCATTTCAATGTGGATGACAAACTTCAAAAACAATCTGAAAACATTACTGTGGACAGAAAACTTCTAAAATGAAAATGGCCTTATCAATTTGTTTTCTGTTTATTAATTTGGTACATTGTTTTTATTTATACCTCCCTTATGTTTATTCTTTGTATAGTTTCATTCTTTCCTAGATGAATTATTTTGTCTCTTTCTCTAATTTTGAGATCACTTATCTTGTGGGGACAGATGTGATTCGTAAACGAGAATACCGTCTGAGGACAAAAAAGTTGTAGTGAATAGAAGCAAAATTTGTCACTGCAATCGCTACACTCACAGGGCTTCCTCCAGCCTTGTCAGTGGTTTACTGGTGTTGTTAGGCAGATTTGATGATTCTGATGTTTTGAGTGCTGAAATCTGCATCTACTGTGGTTCTTTGTTATCAGCTCTGTAACGGCAGTCCTTTTGATGATGTGTGACACACCGTTTATTTCAAATGCATATTTTGCAGTTCATGTGTTCTCAAGCATAGCTGGCAATTGTTTTTCGACTCCTACACTATTGTTGTAATGGTGAACAACAGAAAGTACACACGACACCTACAACAACATATTCTTCATGTTTGTTTACTACTCGCTCATTGATGTCTTTGAATGCCACTTTATAATCTGATGTTACATAAAATTTTTTTGCTTGCAACAAGTTGTTTATTCTTAACATGTTTTGGCAAAGGCGCTTTATTGGCGTGGACCCGACACAGGCTGACACCAGAGGCACGGGTAAAATAAACTATTTTTTCTTCAGCCGTGGGGCACGTCTTCCCCGTATCCCACAGGCCCTACACAGTCCCCAAAACACACAAAGAAAAATCTCCCCAAATCACACTCTTTGTCTTCCTCCACTACTCCTCCCAGGCAGCTTTGTCCTTCTCCTTCCGACTCTGGCGCCCTGAGTAGTGGCTGCAGACTCCTCTTATAGCCCACCCACAAGTTCTGCAGGTGCTCGTTAACCTACTTCTGGCTGCACTTCTGGGTGTGGCTACGCTCCTGCCCAGACGGGCTCGTTAGGCCATGCAGCTCTATGCAGCTTCCTCTGGCAGAGGCCATGGAGCCCAACCAAGATGAGCTCCGGTGTTCCATGAAAGTGGCCCCGATGCAACCCAGGGGGGCTGCCAACAAAGGTTCCAAGGGATGTAGCGTGGCTCCCATGGCTGCTCCCCCGAGATCTAGTAACAAAGGGGCATCCTGGCCGGGCATGGGTCCTGGCCGTCCGTCACAATGTGCAATGTACTCGCTGCACAAGCAACACCCATTTGTATGCCTTAATAGATTTTTTAGGATACTTTTCAACAACAAACAGTTCATAATAAACCACTGCTTCCTCTCTGTCGGACAAAGTTAACAAGAGCAAGACTGCTCTTTGCAGTTTGAAATCACCGCTCCTAATTGAGTGCTGCCTTTGTGAGGTGTTGGATTGGTTTAGAAATGAGACATTCAGTGAGCAATTCTACCACCCACTTTTAAGCAAAATTCACTCATGGCCATCTTCAGATGTATGTATTATATGTCTGGCTTCAGCAAAACTATGAGAGCAATATTCATTGTTTGATAAAAATATCAACCGTCTTTGCTGAAATAAAAAACAAAAATAAACAGGTGCTGAAACCTTATCTACAGGGACAAAATTGAGCAGCTTAATCAGTACTGAAGGATCGGCGCTCAAGAGACGGAATGCACCCACTGAAAGGGAGAGTGAGTACAATCGTGAAGGAGTCTGCCCTAGGGATCCGAGGAATGACTACAAGTGCGGGAAGGAAGATGGGAGGACAAATGACCCCGAGCGGTCTGGCAGGTGCCGGTGGAGGTAGCCAAGACAGGGGTCGGTAGTGTGAGAACCGTCTGAACCGGCTGAAGTCTCTCCCGCTGAGCAATCCTTGAGTGAGCTGGAGAGACTGAGAAGGAGCTGTGCTTGGCTGGTGTGATCCCAAATGTCTGCTGCAGGTTTTAATCTCGTTTTAGCCTTGTTTTAAATATCTGGATTTTATCTGATTTTATGGATTATTTATTTATGGACACTTGAAGCACTGCACTTTATTTGGGCACTGTTTTGTTTTTGGATTGCTAATATTGAATAAAAGCACTTGCGCCTTTGTCCACCACCCTCTTGCTTCGTTTGGTGCCCTCATTGTCCTCATTAATTAAACAGGATGACTCGGCTAAAGGATACAGCTGAATTATCAACACATCTCATGTCTCACAATAATAAAAGTGTTTATAAGTGTTTGTTTCTCTAATGCAAGCAGCATTACAGTTTGCATAAACTTCACATAAAAGTTGTCAGTTATACATGTACACTTTGTATAGATTTATGCAGAAGGGTGAGGAATCACATTATTAATAATAATAATAATAATAATTATTATTATTATTATTATTATTATAATCATTGTGTTTTAGTAGATCAACTCATTCCTAATAGTGACTAGTGCATCCTCTTACTGAAGTGCTGCTTGCAGGAATCAAGTCCACATATATGATATGGGAGGGCCAAAAAAAGATTATAATATTTAGGTCATAGTACCTTGAAAAGAGTTGATGTCTACATCAATGAAGCATGTAACACTACTCTATAATCAAGGTCTTGTATCCATTGTTATGTAAACCTAGTTACCAATAGATAGTGATAAATGACACAATATAACAGTGATTATTGTTGTAAGAGTTTCAGTGACAAAGATGCCTCAACTTGCTGACATTTTAGTAAAAACATTAACAGGACTGAGGCTGGTAATAAACTCAGAGAACAAGACATCATCAGCAAAGGGCATTTGTAGTTAGAAGCACATTCTCCTGCAGTGTGAGGTGTCACCTTAAAACAGTTTGTAAGCACAGGTTTAATGTACATCGTGAGAAGTCATTTTCAAACTTATAACTTTGCAGCAGGAAAGTATATTTGGGTTGTATTGCACTTGCCACTTTTTACATTTTGTAATAAATGCTTTTAATGATAATGAGGAAACTTAAACAGGTAATTATTTAGCAGTTAAGAAATTTTAATATCCATCCATTCATTCATCCATCCATTCAGCCAGCAATCTGCCAAACCCACTATTTCAGAGCAGGGTTGCTGGGTAGCTTTGAATCCATCTTCACTTTATTTACTGTAAATAAATTCAAGTGTGATGGACTGGAAAAGAAAAGTAATTATTGTCACAAGTATTTGACCACAAAACATGAAAGGTTCATAATATTATGGGTTGCATTTGCATGGAATGATGTAGGCTATTTTCATCATGTGGAAAGAATTGAAAATAATCATCATTGCTGAATTATTCTTTGTGCTCCCTTGTAACCTAATTTGATTCATTAATCGACTGCCCCACTAGGAGGGTTATCTTTTAGGATTACTATGCAGCAGTATTTTCAGACATCCATTTTTTATGAATGCATAGAAGCCAGATAAAAAAATGAGGATGCAGTCAACAAATAAAAAATAAACTGAGCATTTATGAGAAAAATTTGAACAGCATCCTGAGACATTTTCAGCCTTCATTAATAAGACATCAGATAACTGACTTTCTCATGAAATTGTAGACAGTGTCAAATTGTAGGCAGCAGAAAATTCAGTACACATTTTGAAAATAGTACATGATGGGTTAGTACAGTATATAAAAAAATCATATTTGCATTTCCAACCTTTGTTAGCACTACCTGTATATCACAGAACACCATCCATTCTCATGTTTTTAATAGATTTTACACATGTTCAAGAGTCAAAAAACATTAAATTATTTTATTTTACCCATCAAATGTTTCTTTGTATTACTTTCTGGTTTTAACAAAATAACATAACATTTAGGAATAAAAATACAGAATAATAATGCAAAACTTGATGCTAAAATGGCAAAAATTTCCACAGCAACCGTAAATTTCCCTGGGGAGCTAATATAAGCAGGAATAAAAGTTATCCAAACGGCACAGAATATCAGCATGCTGAATGTGATAAATTTCGCTTCATTAAAATTATCGGGAAGATTTCGAGCCAAGAAAGCCAGGAAAAAGCATACTAAAGAAAGAATTCCAATGTATCCTAATGCAGTACAGAATGCTACTGCAGACCCTAAGTCACATTCTAAAATGATAATTTCTTTATAAAGCTTAACATTCTTAGTAGGAAATGGAGGTGAAGTAGCCAACCATAGAGAACAAATTAGGACCTGTATTAAAGTAAAGGTACAAACACTGGCTCTCTGCTGGTTTACACCAAACCATTTCATGATATTATTACCTGGCAGTGTAGCCCTAAAAGCCATTAATACAACTACTGTTTTTGCCAAAACACAGGAAATGCACAAGACAAATGTTATGCCAAATGCTGTATGACGCAACATACAGGAATATTCACTGGGTTGACCAATGAAGGTTAGAGAACACAGGAAGCACAGGGTCAAGGAAAAGAGGAGAAGAAAACTTAGTTCTGCATTATTTGCTCTAACAACAGGAGTATCACGAAAATAAAAGAAGACCAATGTGATAAACATGGTAACGCTTGCTCCCAGGAGTGAAAGTGTTCCAAGCAAAATTCCCATAATGTCACCGAATGACAGGAACTCCATACTTTTCAAAAGGCACAGGTCTTTTTTCTCATTTGGCCAGAAATCAAGAGGACATTTCAAACAATCAACAGAATCTGTTAAAAAAATGAAAACAAAATCGAAAAAAAGTCTTTTACGTAATTTGCTTATATTATTATTATTATTTTTTTACTCATAATGTTTCAAAAAAATTTTGTGACCTCAAATGCAATATATTTTTAAATGTTTTGGAAGTTCCATTTTAATCCTTCAATAATTAATCTGTGACTAAACAATATATTTGCTTTTGGAATCAAGGCTGTTTTACTGTGTAGTAAGTAGTATGTCATGTAAGTTAATATATGTAATTTTCTATAGGCTTATAGAGTTATTAATGTCACATGCACAGAGAATAATTGCATGTGCTATGAACATGCAACATGTTGCCATAAAGTCAATGTATGCCTAAAATTGAAACAGTTGCACTCCAGTTTCGTTAAACTATATTCAAAATTTTAGTAGATTCCTTGTAGGCACAAAATTTCCACTATAAATCCATCCTTCCATATTCTGAACTTAGACTTTCCACTAGAGTGTCATGATGAATCAGTATCCCTTAGCAAGATTCAGTTACAGTGCCAGTTAGCTTAACCAACACATCATAGGCATGTGCAGTGAAATCAGAGAACTCATAGTAAAGCTACAGTATGTGGAAAACTGGACTTACAGAGGCATTGTTAATAATTAAACCTTGATCTTTGCAGAAATTAGATGACAGTGTTAGCAGTCAATGTGCTACAGAACTATCTCTAACAGGATTAAAAAAGCAAGTTGACACATATTTGAAAATACTTACACGCTTTGAAATTCTCCAATGTCACTCACTATTTAATATGATTTATTTGTTTATAATACTACTATGATTTGTATTAAGTTGGTTGTTTATGCCCACCCTAGAATTATGAACTATGAACTACAGAACAGGGACATAGACCAACTCTTGGATCTAGGCCTGGTGGCAGAGTGACACAACTTGTGCACTCGGACCCAGTCCAAAAATGTTGAGTGGAGCTTCTTGAAAAATTCCAGCTTAACATTATATATATATATATATATATATATATATATATATATATATATATATATATATATATATATATATATATATATTCACGGCATTCATAGTCTGTGTCACAATCTGATTGTATGGGTGGTTACCTACCAGGTAACGCTTGTGGTTGGCCAGCAATCTGCTAACATCCGCCACGGTGCCCTCAGTTTGTGAGGAGCAGATCATAGAATGGTTGAAATAGTTTACTGTCAAATAAATGCAAAGAGTACACGACACATGTTTCGCCCTCATTCTGGGCTCATCAGGTGTACACACTCCACTGCACTCCCTCTCGGGAATCGAACCTCGGACGTCAGCGCCAGAGGCGATGCCCCTAACGTTGCGCCACGGCGTGTGGTTCGTTTATTTGACAGCATGTAGATCGGGGTAATTACATTCACGGCATTCGTAGTCTGTGTCACAATCTGATTGTATGGGTGGTTACCTACCAGGTAACGCTTGTGGTTGGCCAGCAATCTGCTAACATCCGCCACGGTGCCCTCAGTTTGTGAGGAGCAGATCATACAGTATATATATCCATCCATCCATTTTCCAACCCGCTGAATCCGAACACAGGGTCACGGGGGTCTGCTGGAGCCAATCCCAGCCAACACAGGGCACAAGGCAGGAACCAATCCAGGGCAGGGTGCCAACCCACCGCAGGACACACACAAACACACCCACACACCAAGCACACACTAGGGCCAATTTAGAATCGCCAATCCACCTAACCAGCATGTCTTTGGACTGTGTGAGGAAACCGGAGTGCCCGGAGGAAACCCACGCAGACACGGGGAGAACATGCAAACTCCACGCAGGGAGGGCCTGGGAAGCGAACCCGGGTCCCCAGGTCTCCCAACTGCGAGGCAGCAGCACTACCCACTGCGCCACCGTGCCGCCCCAGTATATATATATATATATATATATATATATATATATATATATATACATAAAGTATATATATATATATATATATACATACAGTATATATATATATATATATACATACAGTATATATATATACATACAGTATATATATATATATATATATACATACAGTATATATATATATACATACAGTATATATATATATATATATATATATATATATATATATATATATATATATATATATATATATATGTCTATAGTGGCAGGCAGCTGTGGGCTATGCCCAGCCGGGATGCCTAGAAGGATCAGGAGAGGGACTACGCCTTCCCCGGACCACAAGAGGGCAGCTCAACCCTATAGGGGCCTGTGGCCACCGCCAGGGGGTGCCCAGACGACTGAGGAGCCCTGGACGTCAGCACTTCCGCCACACCCGGAAGTGCTGGCGGAAGTATTACCAGGGACACCCGGAGTGCTTCCGGGTGCTCATGCGGCACTTCTGTCAAACAAGGAAGTGCTGCAAGAAGCTCATCAGGAGGCACCTGGAGCACATCTGGGTGGGAGTAAAAGGGGCCACCTCTCTCCAGTCATGAGCCAGATTCAGGTGGAAGAGGACAAAGCTTGGAGGAGAGGAGTGGAGGCGGTGATGGAAGGACGGACTAGTGGAAGGCCCAGAATTGGGGGTGTGTAGTGAAGGGACAGTGGGTTGTGTACGGGACTGGAAACTTGTATATATTGTAAATAAACGTGTGTGTGTTTGGAACATTGGTGTCTGCCTGTCTGTGCCAGGGCTGGTCTTCCACTATATATATAATATATATATATATAAAATCAGGCACACCTCTGTATAAAGCAATTAAACTGGAACTGGACTTTATGATCAAAATTGGTTTCTCTCCTTCTGTGAAGATGCCACATGTGAAAAACCCTAGCAAGCTGTAGGGATACTCACACTTCCCCTACTGCCAGCCATACAGTCGGAGCTTGTTCCCATTGTTGAAAGGTTCATCACAATTCAACTTTAAAATGCAGAGAGGAAAACAGAGTGTTGTTTGCATTATAGTATACAATACACTATACTATACAATACAAATGTCTCAAAGTCATAATTTGAGTAAAAATCACATAGAGTACACCCAAACTAATTTCATCCAATTAACATGGGCATTGAACTCCACCAAAGGTTAATTTTCACTGACTCTCCTTTCATGATTTAAGATACACTCCATATTGTGAATTTAAGGATTGCATCTCTTCTGCTCCTCCTTCAGGGTTGCTAAGCATGATGACCTTGGATTACAACTGATGCTTTTCCATATAAAAGTGTGTTTTGGTCATGTAGTTACAATGCCCCTTTAGCACCTACCATGGGAGGTGTACAAAGCACAGCCCCCTGCAAGAATATCTTGTTGCGAAACCTGGACACTCTGGACTGATGAGTTGGTCTGGGTGTATCTTAGAATTACCCAGGAAGTTTTTGAAGAAGTTAGTAAAGATAGGGTGGCCTAGTCAGCTCAACTCAGCATGTGGCTACTGTGATCCTCATCAAGGAATGAGTTATGGAAATAATGATGATTATGTTGAGGCTGATAAGAATGATGATGATGATGACGATGGATGTTAGTGGGTTGTTGATAATGATGACATAATGTTATTGGTGGCCTTATGTTGTATGTCTTTATTGATAATTTTTTTTTTGCATTTATATAGTGCTTTTCTCACTACTCAAAGCGCTTAGCAATTGCAGGTTAAGGGGCCTTGCTGAAGGGCCCAAAAGAGCAGAGTCCCTTTTGGCATTTTACAGGATTTGAACCGGCAACCTTCCGATTGCCAGTGCAGATCCGTAGTCTCAGAGCCACCACTCCACCCTGATGTTTTATTTGTATGAGCTTCACCAAATCTACTTGTTTGATCACTTTTAGTTTTACTTATATTTTTAAAGGAATACAATACAATACAAATTAACAGCCATATAAATTACAATCATATATCTTATCCTAACCATCCACCTAACAGGAGATCTTCCATAACTCTTGACTAATCTTTTTGACCGCTGATTCACCACATATTGGAAGGCTAAGCATTTTAAGATGAGAAATACAGAACATTTTCTAAAGCAGAGGTAAGCTCATGCCTAGTGTGTGTAGCAGTGGACACATATATTTCTTGTTATACAGTAATCCCTTGCTATATCGCGCTTTGCCTTTCGCGGCTTCACTCTATCGCGGATTTTATATGTAAGCATATTTAAATATATATCGCGGATTTTTTGCTGGTTCACGGAATTCTGCGGACAATGGGTCTATTAATTTCTGGTACATGCTTCTTCAGTTGGTTTGCCCAGTTGATTTCATACAAGGGACGCTATTGGCAGATGTCTGAGAAGCTACCCAACTTACTTTTCTCTCTCTCTCTCTCTCTCTCTCTTGCGCTGACTTTCTCTGATCCTGACGTAGGGGGATTGAGCAGGGGGGCTGTTCGCACACCTAGACGATAGGGACGCTTGTCTAAAAATGCTAAAAGATTATCTTCACGTTACTCCCTTCTGTGCTGCTGCTTTGTGAAGCGACATGCTGCACGGTGCTTCGCATACTTAAAAGCTCGAAGGGCACGTATTGATTTTTGATTGTTTGTTTTTCTCTGTCTCTCTCTCTCTCTCTCTCTTTCTCTGCTCCTGACGGAGGGGGTGTGACCTGCCTCCTTCAACAGCTTTGTGCCGCGGTGCTTTGCATACTTAAAAGCCAAACAGCCCTATTGATTTGTTTGCTTTCCTCTCTCTTTCTGACAGTCTCTGCTCCTGACGCGCACTCCTTTGAAGAGGAAGATATGTTTGCATTCTTTTAATTGTGAGACGGAACTGTCATCTCTGTCTTGTCATGGAGCACAGTTTAAACTTTTGAAAAAGAGACAAACTATTGTTTGCAGTGTTTGAATAACGTTCCTGTCTATCTACAACCTCCTGTGTTTCTGTAAAAATCTGTGACCCAAGCATGACAATATAAAAATAACCATATAAACATATGGTTTCTACTTTGCGGATTTTCATGGAGGAGGGATTACTGTAATGTTTTTCAGTCATTATCCACAATAAATCATGCCATTAATTGAAGTCTTTCATGAACCAGCACTATAGTTTGTATATGTAAATATGTTTTCCGTTTTCTAGAATATAAAATTTCATACCTGTTGTGTTACTTATTTCACCTTCAGCACATGGCAAACAGTCAAAACAGCAAGCAGGTCTTCCCTTCTGAATAGCTTTTCGGGTTCCGGGGAGACAGCTTACACTGCAAACTGATATAGGCACCTAAAACAGAAGGATACAGGTATTTTTTAGTTCTCTTTTTTAGTCTTTGATTAGAAATCAAGACTGTTTAAAAACCTGATTTAAAATCCTGAAAATTACAATGGTACAAATGTAAGATCTATCAGGATCAACCAATAAACAATAAGGACATATATCAGAAGTAATACCTAATAGTGCTTGTTTGTACTGAAGTAATTTAAAATAGCACTTCTCAAAATTGTTTCCATATTCTTTCAATATAATATAAATTGAATGATTTTTTTTTACTTTAGTTATACTCTTGAATAAAAGCATGCATTTATTTCATATTTGGAGTAAAGTCTTCACACATTATACACTTCACATCATTATTAATATAACATGGAAAAAGTTTCTGCTTTAGGCATGTGTGCAGCATTTCCTTTCATCCTACACTTACACAGATCATTGTAGACACAGAACACACATGAAATGTATGTATTCCAAATAACGATATTATTTACCCTATACTACTCCAGGCACCTCACACTACAATAAAGAGACTTGAGCTGGCAGACATTTGCGACTGACTTCAGCTCCTTTGGGGGTCTCGGGATGATGGGGTGGAGGTTGGATAGTAGGCTGCTTGCTGCTTGTGTTGATCGACACATTTGCAAAACAATGGGATTCTAGTGTTAAAAAAATATTACTTAAGTCATTCCTGCTGCCTCTGGTAGCTATATGCTGCCATTAAAGTATTATTTTGTAATCAAAATCAAAAATGATAATGTAATAATCTCAAACCCACTATTTAGGGTCATGGGCGGACACACACTATCACAGCTATATTGTGCACAAGGCAGGAACCTACCCTGGACATGATGGCAGTCCATCGCAGGGCCGATTAATTACAGTGTCAATTCAGAACAAAATGAATCAGAATGTTAACTAGCCAAACATCAGTCATTCAAGCTGCCAGTTATCTGAAGCATCACCACTCTCCAAAAAAAAAAAAAAAAAAAAAACTTACAGTATCTACTTTTAGTGTACTGGTTGTTATGCTAAAGTATTACTCCTGCTGCTTAATGCATTCATTTTCAATTATTTATTTGAAGATAAATGCAGTACAGTTTGTGATGAGTGGAACAACAAAGGTTTGTTTCTCATACAGTTTTGTGAGGATTCCCCCAAAAAATCATTTTGTTTTGAATTTCCCAGTTGTGAAATGTAAAACTCACTGAAAGTTGTTTTGAGTAAAAAAAACATTGCCCCCTAAGAATTTTTTTGCAGCCAGGCCCTCCACCGCCACCCAATCTTCCACACCTCCTTCTATTTGGCTGCATATTCACATGACCTCACAATGGTCATTTCATGTCAGAGGTAACACCATCTGCAGTCACTTTCCTTAACTCTGTAAGCTGATCCATGCCGGGATCCTTCTACAGCAGTGTTACTTAAACAAGATATCTCTAATTAGGTCATGTCGATTTGTGATTTACAATTGAAGTGAATGAGAAAGAGTCACGAAAGATTTGAAAAACGTTTACAGAAAAGGCCGCAATGGGGTGCTGCTTGCAAGGCTGGAACAAACCTCTGGGTCCTGTATATCTGTGAATCTTCAAGAGTGCTCCATCCCTCAGATGATCTTCGGTGATGATTTTCCACATGGGAAACAAGCAGCAATGTTAGGGGAAACGGCACGATGATAGGCCGCTGTTTCATAGTAGTTATGGGTCATGAAAACAAGCAATAGGCAAAATTGGGTCACAAGAAAAAAAGTTTAAGAATCACTGTTCTAGAGGTTCACCAATGGCCACACACAAAGGCCAGTGGATTTTAGGAGGAAAGAAGTGTCCCTGAAATGCGTGCAGGTATGTGCAATCTATTTGCACTCCCTTTTCCCATTCTGCACCAGAAAACATTTCCCCATGCTGTTGCACATGGAGAAAAGGCCTGCACAATAGGAACAAATACAGTACATGGTAAAACTACTATACATATAGTATAATGATATGTGGTATAATGGTATATGGTTAAAAACTGGAATGGCATGATTTGAGCAACAGTCTAAATGCATTTCTAAGGAGATGCTTCTGTTAAAAAGGATGAGAGACCTTTTTGCCAAAAAAATGTTTAAAAAGAAAATTCAAGTTTGCATATAGTATTTAAAAAAACCTTCCCAGTATTCATTATAATCTTATTTGTGTGCAATTAATTGTGTAATTTTATTTTTTCTTGTGATTAAAAAGGTTACCATAAAACAGTTAAGTTTAAAATAAAAATAATATAGTATACATTGTTTCTTCAGAAGATTTTGGTTATTATGTACAAAGCACTTCCTAAATAAATTTTTATAATTTTTTTATATTTCAAAATACAGTAGTAACAGTGTATAAAAATGCAATTGTAGGCCTAATCACCCTTTGTATTGTATAAACAGGGTATTCTCATGTATCTTTGATTATCCAAATTATTTAATTAGCTGAACCAAACTTGTCCCTAAATAGTTTCAATAATCAACATTCTACTGTAACACACACATATATGGGATGTAACGGGAAAACTGGAGTATCGAGTTTAGTAACTGTCATTGGTTTAATACAGTGGAACCTCAGTTTACAAGCATAATTCTTTCCGGAAACGTACGTGCTCGCAGTCCAAAGCACTCGTGTATCAAAGCGAATTTCCCCATAAGAAATAATGGAAACTCAGATGATTCGTTCCACAACCCAAAACTATTCATATAAAAATGATTAATACAAAATATAAAGTAAACATACATAAATCAAATGAACCTGCACTTTACCTTTAAAAAGAATCATGGCTGGTGTGAGTGAATTTCTAAACTCTTGTGGGTTTCCACCCAACGGGACGACACGCGGAAGAGCGTCCCAAAGCCGTAAAAACGAATCCCAAAAGATCGTGGACATGCTATAAGCGCCTGCCGTCGATGGGTGATACAAGGAACAAGGAACATTATAAATGTGCAGGGCCCTGCCTGACTGCTGTGTCTGTGTATAGGAGAGTGGCAGATCCCGCTACAAATAATAAATAACCGCGCTGTTGCTGTTTCAAGCTGAATAAAGCTGGTGTTGCTAAAGTACTGAGACTCAGCTTCATGTTTTGGGGTGCAAGACGGGGACTCGCACGTCACAGTGCACACACAAGGCGGGGACCTTGGCGGTCCGATCCTCGGCTAAAGAAGGAGGCTCTTGGGACGTGGAATGTCACCCCTCTGAAGGGGAAGGAGCCTGAGCTAGTTCGCGAGGTAAAGAGGTGCCGGCTAGATATAGTCAGGCTCACCTCGACGCACAGCTTGGACTCTGGAACCAATCTCCTTGAGGGGGGCTGGACTCTCTACCACTCTGGAGTTGCCCCCGGTGAGAGGCGCCGAGCGGGTGTGGGCATACTTATTGCCCCCTGACTTGGAGCCTATACATTGGGGTTTACCCTGGTGGACGAGAGGGTAGCCTCCCTCCGCCTTTGGGTGGGGGGACAGGTCCTAACTGTTATTTGTGCATATGCACCAAACAGCAGTTTGGAGTACCCACCCTTTTTTGAGTCCCTGGAGGGGGTGCTAGAGGGCATACCTTCTGGGCACTCCCTCGTACTGCTGGGAGAGTTCAATGCTCACGTGGGCAATGACAGTGAGACCTGGAAGGGCGTGATTGGGAGGAATGGCCCCCCCGATCTGAACTCGAGTGGTGTTTTGTTATTGGACTTCTGTGCTCGTCACGGATTGTCCATAACGAACACCATGTTCAAGCATAGGGGTGTTCATATGTACACTTGGCACCAGAACACCCTAGGCCTCAGTTCGATGATCGACTTTGTAGTCGTGTCGTCGGACTTGCGGCCACATGTCTTGGGCACTCGGGTGAAGAGAGGGGCACAGCTGTCAACTGATCACCACTTGGTTGTGAGTTGGCTTCGATTGTGGGGGAGGATGCCGGTCAGGCCTGGTAGGCCCAAATGCGTTGAGTCCGAATGGGCCATGTTCCGTGCCTCTATTGTTGAG
The DNA here is from genome assembly GCF_900747795.2 of Erpetoichthys calabaricus. Taxonomy (NCBI): domain Eukaryota; kingdom Metazoa; phylum Chordata; class Cladistia; order Polypteriformes; family Polypteridae; genus Erpetoichthys; species Erpetoichthys calabaricus. Next base: position 132,369,369 of record NC_041395.2, on the reverse strand, counting down.
GCGGCTGTCTGGAGCTGTGGGCGTAAGGTGGTCGGTGCCTGTCGTGGCAGCAATCCCCATACCCGTTGGTGGATAATGGCGGTGAGGGAGGCTGTCAAGCTGAAGAAGGAGTCCTACCGGACCCTTTTGTCCTGTGGGTCTCTGGAGACAGCTAATAGGTACCGGCAGGCCAAGCAGAATGCGGCTTCGGTGGTTGCTGAGGCAAAAACTCGGGCATGGAAGGAGTTTGGGGAGGCCATGGAGAACGACTTTCGGATGGCTTTGAGGAGATTCTGGTCCACCGTCCGGTGTCTCAGGAGGGGAAAGCAGTGCAGTGTCAACACTGTATATGGTGGGGATGGTGCGCTGCTGACCTCGACTCGGGACGTTGTGGGTCGGTGGGGGGAGTATGTTGAAGACCTCCTCAATCCCACTAACATGCCTTCCAATGAGGAAGCAGAGCCTGGGGACTCGGAGGTGGGTCTCCCCGATCTCTGGGACTGAGGTCACCGAGGTGGTCAAAAAACTCCTTGGTGGCAGGGCCTCGGGGGTGGATGAGATACGCCCAGAGTACCTCAAGGCTCTGGATATTGTAGGACAGTGCCTCTGGATTGGCAGACCGGGGTGATGGTCCCCCTCTTTAAGAAGGGGGACCAGAGGGTGTGTTCCAACTACAGAGGGATCACACTCCTCAGCCTCCCTGGAAAAGTCTATTTGGGGGTTCTGGAGAGGAGGGTCTGTCGGATAGTCGAACCTCGGATTCAGGAGGAACAGTGTGGTTTTCATCCTGGTCCTGGTACAGTGGACCAGCTCTACACCCTTAGCAGAGTCCTGGAGGGTGCATGGGAGTTTGCCCAACCAGTCTACATGTGTTTTGTGGACTTGGAAAAGGCGTTCGATTGTGTCCCTTGGGGAATCCTGTGGGGGGTGCTCCGGGAGTATGGGGTACTGGACCCCCTGATAAGGGCTGTTCGGTCCCTGTACAACCGGTGTCAGAGCTTGGTCCGCATTGCCGGCAGTAAGTCGAACCCGTTTCCACTGAGAGTTGGACTCCGCCAGGGCTGCCCTTTGTCACCGATTCTGTTCATAACTTTTATGGACAGAATTTCTAGGCGCAGCCAGGGTGTTGAGGGGGTCCGGTTTGGTGGACTCAGGATTGGGTCACTGCTTTTTGCAGATGATGTTGTCCTGTTTGCTTCATCAGGCCGTGATCTTCAGCCATCTCTGGATTGGTTCGCAGCTGAGTGAGAAGCGGCTGGGATGGGAATCAGCACCTCCAAATCAGAGACCATGGTTCTCAGCCAGAAAAGGGTGGAGTGCCCTCTCAGGGTTAGGGGCGAGATCCTGCCCCAAGTGGAGGAGTTCAAGTATCTCTGGGTCCTGTTCATGAGTTAGGGAAAAATGGAGGGGGAGATCGACAGGCGGATTGGTGTGGCGTCTGCAGTGATGCGGGCTCTGCATCAGTCTGTCGTGGTGAAAAAGGAACTGAGCCGTAAGGCAAAGCTCTCAATTTACCAGTCGATCTATGTTCCTACCCTCACCTCGGGCATCTGATCAGGATGCCTCCTGGATGCCTCCCTGGTGAGGTGTTCTGGGCACGTCTAACTGGGAGGAGGCCCCTGGGAAGACCCAGGACACGCTGGAGGGACTATGTCTCCCGGCTGGCCTGGGAACACCTCGGGATTCTCCCGGAAGAGCTAGAAGAAGTGGCCGGGGGAGAAGGAAGTCTGGGCATCTCTGCTCAAGCTGCTGCCCCCGCGACCCGACCTCGGATAAGCGGAAGAGGATGGATGGATTCACGTATATGAAAATTTTGCATAGTTTGTCATCTTTCTGTTACAATTTTATACTTACAAGAAAAACACTCTACAAGAATAAAATGAGCAATAATCTATAGTATTATAGGAAAATAGTATTTGGATTAAGGAAGGAACCAATCTTGAAAGCACCTCTCATTAATTTTACATCACCACAACATATTCCTATGAAAAGGCAATCTGCTAAATGTAATAGCTGTTTATATATTTTAAGACGTATATATCAGAAGCAAAATATTTTTTTTAATTTACATAATTGTTAAAATTAGTTTCAGTATATTAACTCTGAGGCAAGATAATGCTGATAATGAAAATGCCTTAACGGATTAAATAACACTATCATCATATCTCATATGAATTTAACTCTTACCTTAACACTGCCATTTACCCAAACAATTTTAGAATTGTTCATGATAAATTGTTTATCAGAAGGTAATGATGCATCATAGAATCCAACTGTCATAAATTCAGTGAACCCTTCATTTGTGAGCTGCCAATTTATTAACTCATATCTCGCCACTGGATCTCCATTTTCATCAAAATATACCCTTTCTCCATTCTTGGTTGTAAAATTAACCCTTTTAATGTAATCTAAAACCTGAAGGAATCATTAATAAAGTGAATGTTTATAAAGAATACATGATGACAGTTTAATTTTAATATATGTGCATGAATATCCACTCATTCACTTACAGCACCCCGCTAATTAAATGTTAGGCTTGTTTTAGCAGCCCTAAACACAAGGCAGATCTCAACCCAGGTTGGAATGTCACACATTAATGGCCCTCTCACCTCTACTAGATCAATCAATATTTGACAGTCTACCTCAGTTTGACATCCGTAGGATGATAGAAGGCATGGTGGGGAACTAAACTTACATATCTCAAGGAAAAGTACACGTTTATAAAAAATGAAACACATACAGACTGAGAAAAATTTGCACACTTTAACCATGCAGTGATCAAGCTGGCTTTCTAACTTAGACTACTCGGGCTTTAAAGCACCAGTATTGGTCGCCTCATCATTATACCACCTTTAAATAAATACTGTACATATAAATAGAATCATAATTTTGTTTCTTACCTCCCATGGTTCAATATTAAGTTTGATTGAACAACTTCCATTATTAGTCTGATAATTTTGACATGAGAAAAGATTATGGAGAGACCATGCTATAGCATATACTGCTTTATAGACATTATTCGAAATTCTTAGCTCGGATACATCACTGTACTGATTATATATATTAGTCAGATTTTCAAATCCAGTGCAAACATTAGGATTTTCAGATGTGCTTTGGATTTCAAAAGAGCAGCTAAATACAGTTTCCCAAAACTCCCTTACAAAATTGTTCTTCATAATCTCAGCTGGACCAAGCTTAATTAAAAACTCTTTTAAGCCTGGTATTACTGCATTTCCTACTGCAAATCCAATTGCACCACCAAGAACTTTATAACCATTTCCCAAAGCCAGGAACCGATCAGTAATCCATGATTCACTTCCAATCCATTGGAGCCCTGTTACATTCTGCTGCAAAAGTTCTCGCTGTAGAACAATAATATCTCCTTGTGCAAGAAAAGTCACAACTACTTTTGCAGTGGATGTTTTAATCACTTCAACAATTTTAAGAATTTTTTCTCTGGGGTCTGTTCTAAAAAATGCCTCTGAATATGCAATGCAGACTCCTTCCAGTTGAGCTGCTTGTACAAAAGTGGCCATTCCGTAGTTTCCATAATCATTGTCACTTCTTATTGCTCCAACCCAAGTCCATCCAAAATGCTTTACAAGTTGGGCCATTGCTCTACTCTGATAATAATCACTTGGTATGGTTCTAAAAAATGCTGGAAATTCGTTTCTATTGCTTAAACATGCACAGGTTGCAAAGTGACTTATCTGTTATATAAAAATGATACATTAGTTATAAAAACATTAAAATTCATATGCGAACAATATAAAGTTGATTGCTCTCTTCTAAAATATGTGCATTTATTTGATCTTATTCATTCATTGTTTCCTTTTTATAAGCTCTTTTATGCAGTTTTTAGAGTTTAGAAACATTATATCATTTATAAAGTAAAATAACACCACATGGAAAAAATATTGTTTACCAGAACAAGTTTTTTTGGGAGTGGTAGCCATATCACTACCAACACTCAGTACAAAGCAAGAACCAAATGCAAGTAGGTTACAAGTCCATCACACTCACCCACACCCATACGGCTGCTAATTTTTAGCTGCCAATTAATCTAACATGCATGTCTTTGGAATATCAGAGTGGCTAGACAGACAATCTGAATGGAATACAAGAAAAATGTAAAAAAATATATATAGATGGGCAATGACCATTACTCTTCAATTGGTACAGATTGTGAAAATTTGTCTTTAATTGTTAGATGGGGCTTTTAGATACAGACACTGAAACTGAAGTACTGTATCAACGGGACTCTTTACATGCAATGTTATCATTCCAAATGTACTTCAGACAACAAAATTAACATTAAAAGTAGACAAAGCAGGTCTTACCACAGGCACCCGGAAAGGGCCAGAGGTGGTGGCTATTGCAATAGTCTGCGATGATGAAGATTGTGCAATTATTGCATGAACAGGTCTCTTGGTGCAGAATTTGTCTGAGATTGTTTCCTGTTGTCCATTAACTAAAGCCATGGCTGCTCTTACAGACTGTGGTACAGACCCACATGCATCATAGATGTTGTAGCCCAATGAAATGTTAGGAAGAATGCTGGTATTGTTATTAATCTCTTCAATTGCAAACATCATAGTTTTTGCAAACTGAAATTCTCTGAAATTTAAACTGAATCGTTGAATACAAGAGTTTAATATAGATTACTTTTCATGCATGAGAACATTTATTAGTAGAACCATTTTGATTTGAATTTTAAGATATTCTAGGCATGTTAGGCATTACTATAAATTACATTATAAAGTAAGGTGGTGATAAAATGTTAAATTATATATGTTACCTTTTGCATAGTAGAGGTTCTGGAAAGGAGTTAAAAGTTGGTTTTGTTGGATTATTGCTTGTGTGTAATGAAAAGATTCCTCCAATCATAATATCTCCATCTTTGGAAAACTGAGGGAAACTGAGATTTGCTTGCAGCCTACATAATGGCTCTTCTGCTCTTATTAACAGCACAAGTAATACAACTGCCAAGAATATCATTTCCATTTAGCATCGGTGCTTTGCATGTGAACACTAGCCTCTGATTACATGCTTTATATAGTTTGCTACATCTCTTGTGTTTTAAGTAATTGCAATTTGATATATGGCACTAATTCCCAAAGTAAGGTTGAGAAATACATTAGATCATTATATTTGTAAATGCAGTGATTATATCAGTATTTTTTCTTGAAGTATTTTTGAATAAATTAACAATCTTGGATTTCTGGAATCATTTGAAAGCATTCTAATATAGTTATCAACAAAAGCAAATCAATTTAATAGTAACTGCTGAAAATGTAAATTTCAATTTGGTAAATTTAACTGTTTGAAATGTAGTAGTTTAATGCAATTCTCTTACATCATAAGCCACTGACCTCCTTATACTGTGTATTTTCAAACCAATTTTGAAAATGTTCTCAACAAATAAGATGTTTTTTGATATACAGCAAAATATTCTAACTATTATTCAGTGCATCGTCTGATGACAGCAGTTGAAACAAAACCCTTGAGCATTCTGTCCATTTCATGATTAGCCTTAAGTTATACCTTTTTCCATACCAATTTAATGGTGAAAGGGATGGCCACCTATCCATTATACATAGTTACAGCCTAAGAATAACCTTTCTATAGTTGTTTTTGAAACAGTATTGTGTTAGCCTTTTCTGCAATACCTGGCCTAGGAAAGTAATACAAATCTCAAGTCTTTCTCATAAATATAGTTTCTTAATCAGTGCCACCATTGTGTAAGTACTTTAACTCTTTAAACTCCTTCATATTTGTCAGTTTCCTGCTATTTTGATTCAACTGGCTATAACTTCATCATCCTTCACTCAATGTTCATGTTCTGCCCCTCAAAAAGATCAGAAATTCTCTTTCAGATTTGTTTCAGACTTTTGCACCTCAAAGAATACTGGTCTGTTATGCACATATGATGCAGCAGAATAGGTTGCAAAATTCAGTTATATTTTAATCAACAATCACTTTAAATATTATTTTTATTTCCATACATGTTGGAACAAGCTTCCAAACACTATAAATGAGTCAGCGAATGTGTCAGGAACACACAGCAAAAAAATTGTTACGAAATATCTACAAGCAATATCTTTAGTTTCAGTGTTTTAAAGCAGTACAAAAAACAATAATTTTCCCGTTTTCAAATAAGTGTTTGTAGCTACATATTCATTATTGAAGGCCAAGTCAGGGCTTATATACTGTAGCTGGTAAAGAAATGATACTGTGTATCCAAATTACAACACTAACAGTTGCTAGATTCAACAGCATTTTTACAAAAAAAAAAAAAAAAAACCTGAAATGTAGAAAGTGTATTGTGGTGTCATTTGAAAGCTGAAACACCTCTCTCATTTAGTAAGTAACACTCTGTCCATCAAATTGTGCACATTTGAATCAGGATGTTCCGGAAAGCCATGTGAGGAGCAGGGTATGGCTGAGATACAGCAATTCGGCAGTTCAGAGTATCAAATATGGCACTTTACAGGCAAAACACTGTACTTTAATTCTAGTAATGATAACTAATGATTTTATGCAGTTTTTAAAAAATATTGCATCATTGTTTGGTTCCAACATTATACAAAGTTATTGTCTGTTTTTCACCTGCATTATTATTATTATCAATCTTTAATTTAATATTATTTATTGTATCAGTATACTGCTGCTGGATAATGTGAATTTCCCATTGGGATTAATAAAGTATCTATCTATCTATCTATCTATCTATCTATCTATCTATCTATCTATCTATCTATCTATCTATCTATCTATCTATCTATCTAAAGGATTAAAAATGCTGTCCATATCTAAATGTTATTTAGGTTCTTGCAGTAGCTAGAGGGTATGTTGTAGTCCACTGTCTTTAACCTTATCTGAAAATGTAACAAATTAATGACATACCTTTATTTTTCTTAAAATCATTTATAGAAATGTATTTTTTAAAATTATATCAGCCTCAATTCTTACTTCAGAGAAGCGCAAATTTGTCATTAAGTATTTCTGAATACATTTATTTTATCATAAGGAGTCATTTTTTGTACTAAAGTCAATGTCCACCAACAAACTACTCAGTAAATTTCTGCCAGTTATATTTTAATTTGTAAAATCTCATGAGTAGTATTAACTGGTCGAAATTTAGCAAAATGTTTTTGACAACAAGTTTGATAGTTTTGCCGCTGACCTTGTTGGCTGAAGTTTTCCCTGAAAATTTGCTGTGTGGCAGATTTTGGCAGTTTTTGTTTTTTTCCATCATCCTATGATAATTTGAGAGGCCAGTGTGACATCTAAAAGCTGTAGCAGACATATTGGATAGCGATGACACTACCTGATCTGTGGTACCTGTCCAATCTGCATTGCACATGTGCAGAACTTTCACGTACAGCATGTGTGCTGTGAGTATACTCCACCTCACACTTTGTAGTGCTGCCCAATCTGCTTCACACATGTGTGAATAATTTACACCAAGTCATATTTCAAAAATGTAGTTGTTGTCTTTTTTGTTCAGTTTTAAGTTGTTGATGTACTGTATGTTAATGTTTGTTTTCTTTATTATCTGCTTGGCTTTCTATACCTGTGCGATGTTCCATATTGTGGGTGGTTCCCAGGAGATGGGGCCACCTGCCAATCACTTCCAGGAACTGCCCTTCACCCTATATATTTAGGGGGTCTTCCACATTTCCTAGTGGTTCATTATGAAAAATCTCTGGACTTGGTGAGTTCTTATGTTTTGCTCTATGTGCAATTTAGTGTATTTTTAACTTCATGCTCAGTTTTTGACTTTGAATCTGTATTGACACTGTGTTTGCTTTGGATTGCCTTATTGTTTATGGCAACTCCTTTTTGGCTCTTGTGCTCCACGTAGCTTCTTCTATGTGACAGAGCATTCTGAGAAACTAAATCTTTTAATTTCATAAGGAGTCTGTGTTTACCCTTACTCTTTCCAGGAATTGGCACTATACCCCCTGTAGCAGGCACTTTGGTAAGTATTCTTGAAGGATTTAGTACTATGTTCTTTGGGACTTCAGCTCACAACAACTATATACACTCATTCATTTGAGGGGTACATTAGCTGACCATAATGAGAATATTATAAACATACTTCATTGTTCTATAGATTCATTGTATGTTGTTTCTTTAAAGCTAATTTAAGCATGTTATGTTCCTCGCTATGCACAAATATCGGCTAGTGACAGGGACATTCCCGCGAGTATATAATGCTGATATATTGTATCACAGACTTAGGAACCTGGAAGATGCAGAAAGATATAAAGGACTCAGAATATAATTTTATTTCAGTGAGGCATGGTGGGTCAGTGGTTAGCACTCCTGCCTCACATCTCAGGTCACATTTTTGGCCACAATAATCAGTCCAGCATAGTTGGCAGATGCTTCTCTAGCATTCAGGGGTATTTAAAAGACAATTGTATTACTATAATCCATTCAAAACTAGTTCATTTCTCCTTTCCCATTGATTTTCATTCATTTCTTTGAGTTCTCTGAAATTTAGGAACATTTCCACAGTTTCGTTGAACTCACGGTGAAGCAAATTAAGCAGGATTCACTCATTACTACTCATGAGATGATCTATTATATGGTTTTGGTATATACAGTTAAGTAAACTAAAACATTTTATTGAATCATTATTGAAACATGATCTTTCCTGTCTAAACTCATTTTGACACATCTGTCTTACCTCTGGTTGGCTACTCTGTCATTAAAAATTGTTTCCATGTATTTGTTAGTTAAGCACATTAAACTTACTGAACTTCAATTATGGGCACTGGACAAATCAAGGGCCAAATTAACAATAAAACCTTTACTAAATTTCCATCATTAGGAAATTCTGATATCATAAAAAGTACAGTTCATAATAAAGGGTTTATATACAGTAGTTTATATACAGTAGTATACCAAACATAAAAAGTTTTTTCTATAAGTGCTATTGAGTATATATTGTCTGTTTGATCAATTCTGCCTTTTCCAATTAACAAGTTCTATAGTTGTTGTTTTTTTTTTCTTCTTTCTTTAAGCATCATCTACAGATACTAAACATCTTTCACCTCAGCGGGTGAAAATATCAGGAACATATGAAATTAGAATATCTATTTCTTTCTTTTACTGAGTATTTTGTTTCTGTATTGCTTTAATTAATATGCTTATATCTGTGTCGACTGTACTGCTGTGACACTGGAAGAGTCCTTTTAGTTGTTGCATTAGAGCCAATATTCTTGTCCCTTGCCTTTATGTTCAATAAAGTGTAAGTTGCTATTATTTATTTGAAATGTTTTATCAAGTTGCTTGGTCTGTGGCGATTTCCTTCATGTCTCCTTACAAGGACATGGAAGAGATATTTTGTCTTTACTACTGCTTTCAGTCCTGGAATTAATCCTAAATGGTCTGAAGTATACAATTGTACTCCAACAATACAAATGTAATTTTTTTATGTGTTATTAACTGGCTGATATCCACCTTTTTAAAAACACAATTTAATAGGCTTACTTTTTGGCAATTTAGTCTAACAAAATATTATGAAAATTTCTATATTCTGATCACCAGATCATAATGGTTCACTAATCTCTGTTGTAGATTCTGGATTTATTACAAAATATTAATGCCTTGACATAATTAGGTTATAATAGGTTTTTATATTTGAGTTTTTGAAATTACCATTTAAAATAACATCCCATTTAAAACTTTAAAACAAAATACAAATAGTACTATTTGTCAAGGAATCTATAAAAACTTGACAATTGTACTATATGTTTTTGTGTATATCATTAAGTAACTGTAGTTTTCTCCAAAAACACGGCTTATTTTCCACTTAAAGTCTTGTATTTCAAGTACATACTGTACCTATGCATCCGTCTATTAATATTTTACAATCTTTTGTTTTTTAATACCCATCGATGTTATGTTCATTCATAACTAGAGGTTTTAGTCAGTTAAAGACTATACACTCACATTTTGCTGACTGCACTGGTTAATGATTGATTTTTATGAGGTTCTTGTTATTTTTACTTTTATAATCTGACAGCTGCGGTGGGTTGGCACCCTGCCCAGGATTGGTTCCCTACCTTGTGCCCTGTGTTGGCTGGGATTGGCTCCAGCAGACCCCCGTGACCCTGTGTTCGGATTCAGCGGGTTGGAAAATGGTTGGATGGATGGATAATCTGACAGCTTTCATCTCAGCTAAAGATTCTAACTCATACATAAGTGTGTCCATTCATCCATGCTACTTGAGCAATCCAAACAAGCTTTCTGGGTGAGAAAAATCAAAGTAAACGTTCCATTAACATTAACTTCAGATACATAATACCAGGTTTTCTGTATTTTCTTGTGTGGTCTTTCAGCAAAATATTTAGTTGTCTTGAATAAAACAGATAAAACTAGTTTTCAGATCCATAAGAAATGAACTGACAAATTGACATTTACCTTCAAATCCTATATACAGTACATCAGAGTTTTCAGATTAAGTATTACTAGTATATATTTAGAATATAGTCAATATATCCTTTAATGCATTAATATTTCAGTCCAAGTACTGAAAGTATTTAATTAAGTATTGTTGTGTAAATAATGTTCTGATCATGAAATCAATAAAATGACATTCACCAACAATGGTACATTATTACATGCATATGTAAGTTGTAAATACATTACTTAATTACCTAAATGGAGCTACATCCCATTGTGACTGATTATAGTTTAAATGACTATTAATTGTAGAGTTGAAAGATGAGCATGAACTCCACAGTAAAAAGTCAAATCAAGTACTATATATAATTTTCTTATTTTGTATGATTATTAACCAATTTATTTAATTATTATTAATATTACGGTTTGGAATCTGGCTTGCTACTACTAATATTAAATGAATTTTTAAATCAAAGATATGCTGCTGTCATCGCAGACACAGACCCGAGCTGTCTTCCTGTATCAAATGCTTTTTAAATGAGCTGGGAAAGTTGTCACAGATTGAGTGAAGAGGATCAGAAGAATTTGATAAATGTAATGACAACATAAAGCGGGATATATATTAAACGTTTCAGTACTCTGCTGGCAGCTCTGTGGTCACTGCTGCCTGTTGCACCTTACTACACAAGTAGCTCATCCAAAAACAGAAAGAATACAGAACAAGGATAAAAGTGGAAAGTACTCAGGACTGATCTGTCTCCATAAATGGGGAATGTTCAATCATTTTAAATAAGTTGGATGAACTTTTATATGTCATGTTGCGTCATGGTGAGTTCAGGTACTATGGAATTTATTTATTGTGGAGAACCCTCTCAAACTTCATATTTCAGCTGCTATTTTAATGCTGGAAAGCCTTCACTTGATACAATCAGACAGAGTGGAAAAGGCAGAAGAGGGAGTGGAAATGAGTGAATAAGTAATGGTAAAAAAAGCACATTACAATTAAAACTAAAATGTGTTAATCTAGTCATTGAAATACTGACTACTGCCTAGAGATATAAGTTACATCACTCAGATTAATGTTAACTGAGGAACAGAAATGATTCACTTTGCACTAAAATTCTAATGAAGAATCATTCTGACCCTAGAATGCTGATGACCTAATCAGTGGGATGTTGGAGCAAACAAACTACAATTACCATGTTGGAATTGTGGAAACAACAAGCCAGACATTGACAAGCTGCATTTAAATGTCAATGCCTTTAAATGTAAACCTGCAGTGCAAGTGAGCAGATCTGACCAAATCTTACTCCCACCTAAAAGCCTGGGACTGACAGTAGCAGCTCTCTTATTCAAGCCAGAAGTCTTCAGCTTCTCTAAAACTTTAATTTTCCCTTGAAAAATAAAGTCTGTCTGTCTGTCTGTCTGTCTGTCTGTATGTATGTCTATCTATCTTTAATGATGAAAATAAAACAGAGAGAGGTTCAGTGATCCATCAACGCCGTTTACCCATTAACAGTTTTCTTGTATTTTTCTCTGGTTTCAACAATATAATGTAACATTTGGGAACAAAAATGCAGAAAAGTAACCCATAGCTTGAACACAAAATTGCAAATATTTCTATAGTTACAGTAAATTTTCCTGGAGAACTGATATATACTGGAATAAAGGTAATCCATACAGCACAGAATATTAGCATACTAAAAGTGATAAATTTTGCTTCATTGAAATTATCTGGCAGTTTACGAGCCAAAAATGCCAGAAAAAAGCAAAGAATAGAAAGAAGTCCAATGTATCCCAAAACAATATAAAAAGCTGCTACAGATCCTGGATTGCACTCAAGAATGATTTTGTCTTTGTAGTAGATCAAGTTCTTTGAAGAAAAAGGAGGTGAAATCATCAACCAAACTGCACAAATGCACACCTGTATTAATGTGGAAACAGAAACGGTGAGGCGTTGTTGTGCAGGCCCAAACCATTTCATAACGTTGCTGCCCGGAAGTGTAGCGGTGAAGGCCATTACCACCACAATTGTTTTTCCCAGGACACAAGAAATGCACATGACAAATGTTATTCCAAATGTTGTGTGGCGCAGCATACAGGACCAATCCGAGGGTTGGCCAATGAAAGTCAAAGAGCAAAGAAAGCATAGAGTCAAGGAAAAGAGAAGCAGAAAACTTAGTTCAGAATTATTTGCTTTCACCACAGGTGTATCTCCGAAATAAAAAAAGATTGCTGCCACAGATATGGTAATGGCAGCACCCACCAAGGCAAAGGTCGCAAGTAACAATCCCATTGTCTCCTCCAGAGAAAGGAATTCTGTTTTTTTCAAGATGCACTGATCTCTTCTCTCATTGGGCCAATATTCAGGAGGACATTTTAAGCAATCTGCAGAATCTAAAAACATGATAAATACTGTACATATTTGATTATGTTTTTAATGTTGTTTTACAAATAAATCTATAAATAAAAATATTTCTGCATAAAGGCATTGTTATTATTTTAAATACAGTCAGGATATAACAGATTGCGATTGCACTTTTAGAGAACTAAGAATAAACTATACAGCCTCATCACTTAGATGCTACTTTATGGCATTTAAGACTATTCAAATTTGATAATTGACTTAAGTAGTGGACTTGAAATGATATTGTTTTGAAAACATGAGTGTACAGGAAGAATTAAAAAAATGAGCCTCATCTTTAGCAATTGGCTGATTATTGCTTCCTTTCTTACAGAAAACCTTTTTTTCTTGTCTTCTTATAGAGTCAACGTTGCTGGACTGTAAGAAAACATGGCCTGTTAAAGCTCATTGAGGCATTCCTTGAGTAATTTTTGGGCTGTACAAGAAATAAATTGTTGCTGTTGTTATCTTTAATCCATGACTAGCTAATAAATCTGATATCAATTCATTAATTTGATACAAAATAGGCTGGTCTTTAATGTTGCGATGTTCTTCCAAAAAAAGGACAACTGAAATGGCCAATTTGCATTTTTCAGTTGACCTTTTGTAACATGTACATATTTTAAACTTGTGAGGATAACCAGAGCACTTAGAGAAAAAGCATTATTGACTGGGGAGAACATATAAATTTCACACAGACAAGGCAAGGATTTTAAGCCATTCTGCCATAACTGTAAGGCAGCAGGGAAAAAAACAGCTCTCATCAGACAGTTTGGACCTTACTTGTTTCATTGCTGATTTCTCCTTCAGCACATAATATACAGTCAAAGCAGCAGACAGGCCGTCTTTTCTGAGCAGCTTTCCGAGTTCCTTGTGGACACTCTTCACTGCAAACTGATTTAGGAACCTTTTAAAAAAACAAATCCTCTGCTCAAAATATTTTACTTTATATACTGTAGCTTTATGGTACATACAGTGTAAAAAATACATTAAAATATGGTAAAAAGTAAGGCAGCAACTTAAAATATTTAAAACATTTTAATATATGAAAAACATGTTTTTTAACAGAAATTTGCTTGAGAAAACAAAGAGTATCATTTCAAATGAATGACATAATAGAAATTACTTTTTTTAATATGGTAAATGATTGTCAGTTTCGAGGTTTTTGGTTAGCACCCATTGCCACTGAATTTTTTTGTATTTTTACAATTTTGTAAAAGTGTATACTTTTTGTGTGTATTTTTTGAATAATTTTTTCTGTAATACTACTTGAATTTCCAAATTAAACCAAATTTACAGGTATAAAATTGGTAAGATCTCCTTTAAAGAAAGAGATTTTTTTAAAGTGACACACAAAATCTGTTATTTGTCAAAGAAAATGTTAAAATGCAATTGAATACTGTTTTATATATGAACACATCAGTTATTTGGAGAAACATCAAAACAGTCTAAAATTTGACTGTACTGTAAAACAATTTTTTATGTAATTTTTTTAAACAGTATATCCATTTATTTTGTTTTTGAACTTCTTTTTGTTATGAGGATTGTCTGAGGATATCTGGTGTACAACAGGAAGTAGCTTTAATGGAACTCATGTTCAGCCACACAACAGCACCCACTTATAATTGACTTATCTGGATTTGACAATTACCCTAAAATACATCTGTCTAGGATTGAACTGGAGTATGTGGAGAAAATCTTTTTTAGACACAGAAAGATTATGCAGTCTCCATACAGAGAATGACTAGACGAGAAGTTAAATCCAGGTCAATGTGAAGCGGCAGTGCTAACGACTGTATCACATTGGTATCATAAGTACAGAGAGAAGTTTCAAATGCATAGAGGTCTTACTTTGTTACTTCCACTTGACCAGATGATGTTGGTGTTGCCCAGGGTCAACTGCTGTCTTGCTGATAAGGAGGCATCATATAGTCCAACTGTAACAAGCTCAAGTAATCCCTGTTTATTCAGCTGCCAATTAACTAACTCGTACCTTGCAGCAGGGTCTCCATTCTCATCAAAGTAGACCCTCTCTCCATTTGATGATGTAAAATTTACATATTTTAATTCATGAAGTAACTGGGAAATGTAACACATATTTTACTTTTAATTCCTTATCATGTAAGGAAAACACATTCTTCATAACATGAGTGATAAACTTGTTTCAGTTTCTTACCTGCTGTGGCTCAATTTGCATCTTCGTTGAGCAAGTCACATTGGCTAGCAGTCCTCCATTATTTTCACAAGAGACTAGATTATGCAGAGACCAAGCTATGGCATAAACTGCTTTGTAAACATTATTGGAAATTCTCAGTTCTGATACATCAGTATACTGATTATTAATATTAATTAAACTCTCAGAGCCCTTGCAGGAGTTGAGATCAGTCTCACTTTTACTTGAGACACTACAGTTGAATACTGTTTCCCAGAACTCCTTTAAAAAACTGTTTCCTGGGTCATCAGAGAGATGGACATTTAACAGAAACTCTTTGAGACCAGCGATTTTTGCATTTCCTGTTACAAATCCAAGTGCTCCACCTAGGACCTCATGAAATCCAAGATATTTATCAGCAATCCATGATTCGCTGCCAATCCACTGGAGTCCTGTCACATTCTCCTGAAGCAGTTCTGGCAACACAGTCAGTGCCTCTCCATGAGCCAGAAAAGCAACAATAACTTTAGAAGTTGACTTTTTGATTAAGTTCACAATTTTAAGGATTTTCTCTCTAGGATCAGTTCTAAAAAATGCTTCTGAGTATTCAATGCAAATGCCTTCCATTTGGGCCTCTTGAGCAAATGCTGCCATTCCAAAATTGCCATAATCTGAGTCACTTCTGATTGCTCCCACCCAAGTCCAACCAAAGTATTTAATAAGCTGAACAAGTGCTTTGCTTTGATAAAAATCACTAGGAACAGTTCGAAAAAAAGTAGGAAACTCATGTCTGTTGCTGAGACATGCACATGTCGCAAGGTGACTGATCTGTGGATATAGTGTAGCAAATAGTACATTAATCAGGTACTGGAAAACTCATAGCAAAATTGTACTTCATTTCTAGAGCTTACATGTTTAATTAATATTACTATTGTTGTTTGTGGAACTATCTATCTATCTATCTATCTATCTATCTATCTATCTATCTATCTATCTATCTATCTATCTATCTATCTATCTATCTATCTATCTATCTATCTATCTATTATAACCTAATGGATGATGAACGTTTAACCAAAAGTCTTCACTCTCTCTGTGGCCCTGAATAAATTGCTTAACCTGCCAATTGAAATTAAAAATCCAAAAGATTACCCTGTAGGTCTTTACCTTAAGGGGATAGTGTTCATTACATAAAAGACGTACGCAAAGCAAAGTATTTTGATTTGTTTTTGACTATGCCATTATTAGTTATTTGCTTAACTACAAAATATTCACATTTCTGGAGAGGAAGACAATGATAATTGGAGAAATAGAAGGTTATAAAATGCATTCATTGCCTGGGACATAAAACAACAAACAATGGACTGTTATTTCATATTGAAAATGTGCTATGTAAATAAATGTCGTTATTTTCACATACTTATACTTAATTTCCAATATTTATCTGTCAAAATCAGTGGAAACTAAAAATAAAACCCCACTGTTGTTTTATGTAGGTGAAATTTAAACCACAAGCTTACAAGTTTAAATTTGATCCATGACAAAGTCTACTGTTAAAAACAAGTCAAATGACTTGGCAACACCTCAACAGTAAAAAATTTATTTTTAAAATTAATATACTGTATGTGGCTGTTACTGTGCAATGTATAGTGAAACTTTTACTCACAGAAGCTAATCAACATGTTTCATGTCACCACTCATAGATGCCATAATTAGTGAGTAGAACTACTTACTTCAAAATCTCTTTTTCCCTTATCTGAACAAATCTCCACTGTGATTACCAAAGCAAGTTAAACCATTATGCTATTAAGGTAGACTTACCGTGATAATGTTAATCATGATAGAAATTTTGGGTTCAACACCAGGAAGTTTTTCTTTTCTTAACAAACATGGGATATACTAAATAGACGTGCTGTGTGAGTGTGTGTGAGAGAGAATTACAAACACAGAGTAAGACAAGCTTGCATTATGACATAGCATTCGATACAGCTTTAAAGAAACCAGCTTGCTAAACATTTTTTAAAATAAAATGGTTGAATTACTTTTGTGCTGAAGCGGATTTATAATATTCTTTGTTTTAACCAGAAAAAAAATCATTCTTACCACAGGTGTTCCAAAGGGTCCAATAGTTGAAGCCACTGCGATAGTTTGGGAAGAAGAAGATTGTGCTATGATTGCATGAACAGAGTGCTTGGTGCACGATTCATCAGAGAAAAACCCTTTCTGTCCATTTGCTAAAGCCATTGCTGCTCTTGTAGACTGCAGAACTGACCCACAGGAGTCATATATCTTATAGCCCAGTTTTAAGTTAGGAATGATCTTTGTATTGTTATTTATTTCATCAATGGCAAAGATGACTGTTTTTGCAAATTGAAACTCCCTAAAGTTTAAACTGTATGGGAAATAAAATAAAAAAAGTACATTTATCCTGTTTTAAATAATTTCGTCGATGAACATTGGCTCCATATTACACCTCAGAAAAGCAATATTCATTATTTGTAGAAGCAACATTACTGGAATAGAAGTCTCATTTCACATGTTTAATGTCTTTTCTTGACATATATATTTTTTTTTACTTTTGCAAATGCTTTGTTTGGCACATAAAAACATGGGCACTTTTGACGTTGCAAAAACATGCTTTACAATTAAATCTAATTCTGGTTAAATTCAAAACACAGCATTTACAGATATTATAAGAAAAGGGTTCCTTCAATAAAAATATTTTTTTCTTCTAAGTAATGCACAAGTAAGGTAGCACGGACAAAATATTTTGATACATTTGAAATAAATCCAAACATTTCCAAGTTCAATTTACCTTTTGCATTGCAAAGACCCTGGAACTGCATTAAAAGAGGACTTTATAGGAATAAAGGATGTATGTAAGGAAAAAATGCCACCTATTATTACATCACCATCTTTTGAAAACAGTGGAAAATCTGGTTTCCCTTGTATCTGGCATATGTTCTCCTCCGCCATTACGGTTAAAAATAGTAGTAGAGCTGCAATGATAATCATTTCTAAATGACTTTAGCAATCTGTTTCTGCAAACGAGAAAGAGCACCAAGTTTATATAGTTAATTCAGTTGCTCCTGTGCCTTGTGTTAAGAACTCTTCTTAGGCTTAAGGTATCATGGGAAATGAAAACTATTTTTTATAGACACTCTGCTGAAGACATTTTACTTTAATTACTTTGTTGATTTTTTAATACTTTCATTTTCTTAATGGTTCCTTATTTATGATTATGTAAAAAAATATCTTTCAGAAATACAATAATTTTATTCCTTCATCTTTACCATTTGAGTCAACAAGAGAGAAAAGAATTAATTCAAATGAATAACATCAATCGAATATTAAAGTATTTTAAATTACTTTTGATGTAATTATTTATATTAAAAAGTATTACATATTTTAAAATGTTAAAAAAACATCAATACAGGATTATTATGTTTTAGTATTTATATATAAATTATTTATATTAAAAATTGTCATATATTTTAAAGTATTAAAAATATCTTAACCAACTTTATATAAAGAAGTTTCAAGTTTTCTTACACAGCATAATAAATTTAAGAGCTTATGGATATACATCATAAGCTACAGTTTAACAGAATTGTGTTCTCCTAACATGCTATACATTGTTATTTTGCTAACAACAAGAGTTTACTGTAGATGTATATAAATGGTAACTGTTTCATTTCTTAGAAGCCATTTTTAGTGCAGCCATTTAATAGTCAGAATTAAATTATATGTAGATGTAGATTGCTTGTGCTAGTCAGCAAAACAGTTCAGATACATGTTGGTCTTTCAATTACTATTTCAATGTTTAATGTACAACAAGCAGTAAAATCTTACATCCAAAATTAATGGAAAATATTATCTATATAAACCTTAATCACTGCATCTCCACATTGCTTTCTAATTGTTGCAGTTTTTATAGGCGTTACAGTGATGTCTCAAAGATAGTAGATACCTCACTGGGCTTCACTCCAAGGTTTTTTTTTTAGGATGTAACGTCTTACCCATGGTGTTAAGCTGTCTCCTGTTTTAACATCTCAGTTTGATTCTTAGACTTTCATACTCATACAGTGTGGTCATTTCTGTGCATACAGTGCATACTTAGCCGTAGTTTGGATTTAGATTTTTTTCACTTTTCAAGGAACAAGACTCCCTCTAATATTTTCTAATTTCAATGGCTATCTTGGCAGCAGTGGGTGGAAGACAGCAGTCCATTACAGATGTCATTCACATGCACACCCGCATCCCCACTTACATAAGGGACAATTTGTAAATTCCTGGAGTACTCGAAAGTTGACTTACACACAAATGAGGGGAACATGCACAGTCTACACCATTGACCAAGGACAAGATTGAAACACGAAAAACGAGATTAATGAAGTGGCTGCAATAATCTATTGCACCACCATGTGCACCCCAGTACTTTCTTTTTTATCATTTATTCATCACAAATGATATTTCTATCTATTATCTCTACTATTCCCTATCATTGACTCTTAAACAATGCAATGCACCAAATATCTTTCCTAAAAATCAACACACAAATGATTTTTGTTTTGGGTCTATAAGTGAAACCATTCATGGTAGTAAGATATAAACATGCAGTAAAAAGGTATGCTGACAAATGCATGGAGAAAAAAATACAGTGCCAAATACCCTTTTACATTTACACAAGGCTGTGAGCCACAATAAGAGTCGTGCAGTTAACAACAGTACGGTACTTCAGTGACAGGTAATAAGCAGAACTAGAACTCCAGCCTGACATCAGTTAGTTTTAGCGGCTAACATGTTAATAAAAACCGACACTGATTTGTCAACTACACATGTAGTTTGGTTTAAATATAACACATGAAACCACAGGCAGTCATAGTGGTGGCTCTGATGCTATGGATCTGCGCCAGCAATCAGAGGGTGCCAGGTCGAATCCTGTAAATGCCAGAAGTGATTTCACTCAGTTGGGTCTTTGAGCAAGGCCCTTAACCTGCAATTGTTCCGTCCTGGGTATGACATTAAGCTTCATCCTGGTCCTCCAACTTTTAGGATATAACTTGGTGGTTTGGTAGCAGAAATGGCACTCCAACCTCTGTAAAAAAGAAAAAAAAAACTCACACTGTTCCATTAGTGTGGTACTGAGGTGTCACCCATTGCATGGCTGCACTCGCATCCTAATTTGGGATCCTGAGGTGGTTCGTCATGTGATGGGTGCAGCAACACTTTGTATCAGTGCATGATCCCAACCTCTCCCTATACCATAGGATGATGTTATTTAAACTTATTTAAGCACAAATGTAATTACGGAGTGAGAGATTGCTAGTGTAGCACCAAGGCATATATATGTTATATACACATTAGAGCTGTGCAATGCATTGTTTTTTAATCATGTTCACACAGATACTCTGACTGCTCCTGTCTGATGCACAGCAACTTAAAATCTGTCAATGGAGGATTATCCATTGCAAAGATAAGATTCCTTACGAAGATACATGCTGTTGATTTAAACATGTTTCCATTTATTTAAGGTGTTTAGTTGGCAAGTTTCACTTTGGCTTACTTGTTATTAATGAACACAAATGCATTACAATGACTTTTAATATTAAAGCAATATAATTTTGACTAGAATATTATTAAACATTATAGGCAATTTATCATCTTTATCACACATTTATGTTGAGTTCCATGGGATTCTAGTCCTGGTGTACACCTCTAATGCACATCTTTATTCGCTAGCACCCTCATTCACCATGAAGATATTCCTCGTAGTTTACATTATTATAAATTAATAATTACCAAAACAATTAGAACAGTAATACCTCCTGTGAAACCTACAGTTTTAAAGATGGAATAAACTGATCTGAGTCTTAGATGGAACCTTGTAGGAACTTTTTTTGTAATTACTTCATAATTCCTGTATATAGCATACATATATCATGAGGCGAAGGCCGTCACAGTGCATATATTTATAAAAAAAACAGTGCAGCATGCAGGTGTGTGGTAGTGTGGCAAAAAGTTGTAATACAAAATATATAATGCAAGGGAAAACTGTACTGTACAGTTTATCCTGACACATTATATGCAGTTACTCAGAAAAATGTCCAAAAGATATGTCCAACAGGTGGCAAGTAAGCTGATCATATCTTAATTTATATGACTTATGGTCTGTTATTGTTATTCAACAGAACGGAGAAGAATGAGGCAAACATTAGAATTCAAGGGAAAAACAATGTATATAAAGAACATTTTAAAAGCTACTACAGACATTGATTTTAGTAGCAACATACTCTACAAACAAATTTAATATATTCTAATGGTTTACAGAAAATTGTGGCATAATGAAAAAATCAGTTGACACGTAACATCACCAGTGCTAAGGAATTTATGATATTTTTCTCATTGAAATAAAAAAATGAAAAATACATGGTGAACTTCATTGATTCATTCATGGCAAACAAAAAAACAACTTATTGATTACTTCACAAAATATTTCAGAATGTCCTGCTAGATAATTTGATACTTATTGTTTTCCAAACATTAGTAAGGATAAATTACTGAAACTCCATCTGAACACTATATGTTAGACAGTGTACTTTATCCATTTCAGGACATTGCCATTTTTCACTTCTCCAGTCATCAAACATCGCTTGTCCCCACATCACTACTCGCATGTAGATCATCACATATCACTTGTCACTAGTCAGTAGGCACTCAACACGCATCACTTGTCACCACTTAATAGTTGCTCATCATGCATCACTCATCACTACTCAGTAGTCACTCATCACACATCACTAGTTGCTTATAGCTCATCACACATCATTCATCGCAGTGATGAGTGATGTATGACAAAAAAATAAGTTAGTAATTAAGACTGATGAGCAAGTAATGATGAGTGTTGAGTGACAAGTGAATAGTGATGTTTGGGGACAACGGAGTTCTGCTCTGAAAGGCAGACTACACATATTTTTGTGCTACCTATATGCATACTGTATATAAAAAACTGTAAATGATTATGGGAGTTTTAATTCCTTTATACTTGAAATGCAAATACAAGTACTGCTAAGATATTTGCCACACTTTTTTGATTTTATTTTTAACTATGCCTCAAAGTTACAATGTGATAACACCCACTTTGTTCAGTTATACTAAAGTATAATAATTTACAAGGCCTTAGCATTTATTTACCACATAGATGGGCAGATGGGTATGCAAATACACATGCGTGACAAAAATATAAACATTTGAGGTGTTTTTTGTCATAACTACACAAATAAAACCTATTTTACACTATTGAAGATGGAACATGAGACAGCTTTATTTTTATCCAATGTGGTTAGTCAAAACAACTCATTTTAGCATACAACTTAATAAAGGTGAAGATGAAAAGACTAAGCTAATGTCTTAGTGTGGCTTCTGGTGAAGCTGGCATGTACAATGCTTGTGTCCCAAAGTTAAATTGAATGGTTGCCATAGAATGCCCCCTTATTTATATATTTTGCAACACTTAAACTCTTAAAGATACGTTTGTCATTTTTCAAGTAAAGGTTATTTCTTCACAGTGCTCCATGCCCCATTAGCCTCCATTGTAAAACAACAATGTAGGCAAGATGTTTTTCATTTATAAGAAACACTTAACTTTAGACAATTTTGCATGACAAATGCATATATAACATGTTTGTGAAGAAATAATTTTGACTTGAAAAATATCAAACTTGCTCTTTAGGAACTGCACCAACTCAGCTGATTGCTCTGTTCCATACTAAGACATATTTAGCAAAGCGTTGTTAGATTTCTCTTTTTATTTTGCAGAAAGGTGCTGCTAAAAAAGGAATATGTTGAAGCAACTTTATAACACAAAAGAAATTCATTTTGTAAATTAAAGTTTCACAATAAGGTCCTGAATAAAATTTGGAGGCTTTTACCAGTGACTAATAGGAAGGAATCATGCAGTTCAGACATTTAAGGAATCTGCATAGAACATTTTCACTTCTTTTAATCTAAATTACTAGATTTTGAGAGTGTTTTGATGAAAATCGTCTATTGCATTTCAGCATAAGCTGTAAGCAGCTTATAACTGGAAGGTGTAAAGGTAAGGTTATGGCAGCTGTGGAATTGTTTACACTTTTACTTAAAAGTAGTGGTCAGTATAAGTACTTCTGTATTCTGATGATGTGGGGGGCGAAGTGGATATGTTAAAAGCTTAGATTTCTGTATGGGATACATGGTGTACATAAGAATGATCAGATGTTTGACCAATCTAACTGGCCTAAAGAGAAACAAGACACCTTTTCTGAAACAGAATTTCCTGTGACATAATTCAGATGTTTGAAGCCTGTCTATTAAGGTTATCAAAGGTTATTCTAAACAAGTACAGAAGCTTGCATATTTATATTAGCAAATTGACAACAGAGAAATAAAACCTTAAGCCTGTACTTCGTTTGTGGTTGCAAACAACACATTGCAGGTGTCACAAAAATGATCAAAAGACATTGAGAAAGTTTGAGGCAGCCACCCGTATAATTTTTCCCGGCTGCAAAATTGATGAAAAAGAACAGACATGTTAACACCACTGAGTCCAAAACAGAACTGATTCACTAGAAACAAGATGGCGGCTTTAAAGGCCAGTATGGGAAGTGATGTCATCAGGACCTGAACCGGAAGTGATATTGTTGGCTGCCTCAGAGCCGGGCGGGAATTCCCTAGAATTGTCTGCAAGGAATCGAGAGAGAGAACTCGTGCACTTCACCACCCCCTGGTCCGGTGTGGAATTACAGCTACTCAGGCCCTTTAGCTGTCCCCTTAACATGAGTGTGTGACGCAGGGTAAATCTGAAAAAAGTAGCTCAAGTCAGGTTGAAAGTGGAAGTAAACATAAGTCAAAGAGCAAGTTGGATGCCTTTTAATTTGTCTGAGTACCACTCCATTCATGCAGGTACTCATTAGAATACAACAACCAAAAAATAATGTCAACCTCTGATTACACAAAGCCACATAGGTGAATTTTTCAAAATTCCAATCTTAAGTGCCTACCGTGTATAAACATCAGTGACATTTAACAATGACTTTTTGCTATACAAAGGCTCCTTGTAGCACTCTTGAAAAATGATGAATGTCTTTTGTACCTTCTAGTTTTGTTTAGTTTTTTTGTAGGGGTTCATTGAGACAGTTGGTTCAAAAATGTAATTCCACTTGCATCCTCTGTACTATCTTTAAGTGGCTTTTTTTGAGATTTTTATCCTTTGACCATGTGTGTGTTTTGTATCATGTTTCTACTTGATCTGTTGTATATGTGACAAATTGAAATAAATGTATACAGTAATGTAAAACTCATATTATATTATTATAAAGTACATTACATGATTATGAAAGAAAGGCTGGGAATCTTCAAATAGGTGTAGAAACCTGTTCACTGCGGACATAAAGGACAAAACTAAAAATGAGAAAAGGGAGAAATAAAAACATTGTTTAATTGAATTATTTTCAGTTGGCTTTACTTATTCCTTGTCTTATTAAATAATGCACACATTGCTGATCATTTTTAATTGCACATATCCTGAGTAGGAAAAATAACCACAAGAGTCTTTCATGATAGAGCTGTGACCCTTGGGTTTAAGGTATAAACCTTGTGGGGGAAGGTGGGCAAAGGTAGGAGCCTGAAAAAGAGATCCAAGCTCCCCATGGTGACATAACAACCTAAAAGAATTAAAGCAAGAAAGCACATAGAAGTTGAAAAATATCTAGACTATAGATGTCTCACGTGTTGCTTCATGCCTATTGAGCAATGGCCTTAAGGAAATATTAGTGCCTGTGAACTGAATGTGCATTTGTTATCTGAATTGCAAGGGTGAGCACCCCATGGGAATCTTTCAGACTGTTCATTGTAACCACTTTTTAGTTGTTCTTGAACAGAAAAAAAACATGCGTTAATGGTACTTCAAATGAAAGGTTTTTGGTCTTTTAAACAATGTAACCTGAGTTTTAGAATAAGATTATTTTAAATGAATCGCTAAAAATAAGTATATAAGTTTTTAGTGTAAATAATATTAAACAATCCATTAAATAAACACAAAAATTCAATATTAAATTATGTTAAGTAATTCACAAAAACTAATATAATAATAAAGAATAATAACTTTTTTTTACATTTTTTGTCCATATGCAAAATATTATCTACAACATATACATCTTCCCATATACTGTAAGCTGGGCATTGAACTGGATTCTAGTCATTATGAAACAGACATGTTTACTGCTTCAGAACTTAAGTGCATCATCAGGTTATTGATTTTCTGATACCAATATTAATGTTACCTTTTAATTAATGTTAATGTTATTTTTATTCATTTAATTAGGTACAAGTTACTGAATCTAAATCGCCTTTGAGCTAAATTTTATCTATGCATGTTTAGAAGTTATGGATTATGCAGAACCTACTACATGAAAGTGTTTTTTAAGAGGAATGCATTAATGCATCGGCTCAGATATTGGAGCCCAGTTTGATATTCCTGTTTTGTTCATTAGTGCACAATATGATCAAAAGGCCTGTTTACAAAATTGCACCTATTATTGCTAGTTTAGGAATCAACTTCACATGGCCCAGCAGGAAAAGTTCATATAAAAGTCCAGAGATACTAATGTTTAAACTGCAATTCACTGAAGAAAAATAAATGGATAAACATACTCCACATGCATATATGTGATTAGCAGCAGAGGTCATTTAAAGTAGGAATAAGAAGGTCAACAATCTCCAAATCACCAATACATATATATGTATTTATTTAGTTTCTGCCAGCAAATAAGGGTGAAAATGTTTTAGTGGGAACACGTGATAATACCATCACTTTGATAGTAAGAACCAAAACTTTATAGTTAACAGGGCTAATGTATGCCAGTTTTTATTATTAATGAAAACATGAAACAACTGACCTAAATTAGCAGGGGATAAGATATTGCACATCAGAAAACTGAAAGATACAGCAAACTTTGCTGTCATATTATCTCTCCTACACTACCCCCATATATACTAAAACAACATCTAGAAATTCTGGACCACATTCATTGTAAAAACAATACAATAATACATAAAATCAAAAGATGACTGGCAGTGTAGTCTGAATATACTGCAGATACAAATGTGTTTATTTTAAGACCATCTGAAGGCAGAAGTAGCACAATATAAAATTTGTTTTGACTCTTGAGTAAATGCTGTACTTTAAAAATACAGGATCACAGGAGTTTGAAAATAAACATTATCCGCTGATTCAGTATGCAAGTATAAAGCACATTTCTGGCTTAGTATGACTCACTGACTTAATGATGCAATGCTGCCTTATTCCACAAGGTGTCACATATTTTACAGTCTGCTGCATTTCTCCTAAGGCCTACTGACTGATTAAACTGAAACAGTAAACAGGTTAAATAAAGGCTCATTATCTGTGCAGTGCTGTCACAATGAGCTGGGTGATTAACTTGTCATTAAATGCCTGCAGGGTGGAAAGGAAAATCATAACAGTTGTACCGTGAGCATTGAATTAGCAGCAGAGAATCAGACTGTGTACAGATCTTGAGGAACAGTTTAAAAATATATACAACACTTTTGATATTAATGTATGAAGTATCAGTACTGAAAGATACAATATTAACAGTTTATAATAATTGTTTATAATATTAACTGTATATTTATGAAATGAAACTGTGCTAGGTGGAAAGCACATGATATGCCATGTACAGGTTTATGACATAAATATAGTAGTAAAGATCTTCATTAAGGCCAGCAAAGCCCATTCTAGTCAGGAACACTAGTAAGATCTAAAAAAATGTTTGGCAGTAGTAAAATATTTAATAGCGAGGCCAGTGGACAGAATAGTTGTAGTAATAAGTAAAACAAACAAAATCCCTGCACAATGGCACAACAGAAAAGACAGCTGAAACAGCCCAAATAAATAAAGGTCTCCCAGATTGTGGAGGCACAGAGAACATGTCAGAGTCTTCTGCAGATCGTCAGAGTCCATACTTTGAGGTCATACTGTTTTTAGAGCCCTGACCAGAAGAGATGGGGACAGCTCTGGGTGCTGTGGCCGTGTTTGGGTGCCCTCACTGGATGGCTTCTTGGAGCTGGGGGTGGAAAAGGAGAGACAGTTAGCGTGAAAGCCCCCTGTTGTCCGGAGTGGTACCGCTTACCTCAGCTGAGGCAGGAAGGTGATCCCCAAGTGTGACAATGGACATCTCAACATAGTAATAATAATTAATAATTCTTTGCATTTATATAGCGCTTTTCTCACTACTCAAAGCGCTCAGCAATTGCTCGTTAAGGGCCTTGCTCAAGGGCCCAACAGAGCAGAGTCCCTATTAGCATTTATGGGATTCGAACTGCCAACCTTCCAATTGGCAGTGCAGATCCCTAGCCTCAGAGCCACCACTCCACCACTATAGGAAGGCCCACTTGGAACTAGGGTTCTAATAATTTAGGTTTTTATATTTTTTTATCAAGAGAACAATATAAGCACTAAAGCATAGTTTTGTCAAAGATTCAACCAATACAAAATATACCAACAGTTTTATACTGCTCAGAACAGGTTCTTAGTATTAGATGTTTTGCCAGTGAAACTGGGCTGCCACCACTAGGAGGAATTACACTCTATAATTATTCAAGGTGTCCTGAGAAAAAATGACGGTATTTTTACCCAGGATTCTAGAGAGCATTTGGCACAGTGGTTAACAGGGCTGACAGGGTCTATGCTAATGACGCACATGTGAAGAGGTGGCAGTAGAGGAAATCCTAGACTTATGAACTCCAGAGGAGTGGAAATAAGAAAAGACAATGGGGGATAATGGATAGAGGGATGATGGATAATATAGGTTGCCAGTCTGAACAAAGGTAGCATGAAGGCAGTTTATCCACTGAAAAAATCCATCCATCCATCCATTATCCAACCCGCTATATCATAACTACAGGGTCACGGGGGTCTGCTGGAGCCAATCCCAGCCAACACAGGGCGCAAGGCAGGAAACAAATCCCGGGCAGGGTGCCAGCACACCACAGACTGAAAAAATCTCCAGTGCTAAATTGAACCTTAAAGTGTATGTAAAGAAACATTTTTTTCATATATACAATTTAAAGGTTGACTTTGATACTATAATAGATCATTTAAAATTGGAAGTTTTGCTGTTGTGTTATACATGGCTACTAGGTACACATTATATTAGAAAGGCAACCTGTGGATTTGGGAGGAAAGCAAGTGGTCAGCATTCGAGAAAGGAAAGGAAACAGAAAGCAATTGAAATAGGAGGCCTTAGTTTAGGTACTACAAGTGGACAAGCCTCTCCATACTGTATGAGCTGCTATATCCCTCTGATTTCTTTAAGACTAGAATCCCTGAAGCATACGAAAAAAGCTGTAATGCCGAGCCACCTTAAATTCCCTCGCACCTCCTTATCAGCGTCTTTGTTTTGAAAATGGCACTGGCAGCAAGCAGTTTGTTATCCCATCCCCAGCAGACGCAGTTCAAGTTGGATAAAAAGTTCTCACAGCTCAAGTCTATTTATCTGGGTGTGTGATGTAGGTTTGGAATTGTACAGGGTAAATAATATACATTGTTATTTGGAACACATGCATTTCATGTGTGTTCCGTGTCTACAATGATCCGGGTAAACTTAGGATCACAGGAAATGCGAGGCAAGAAATGTTGAACAAATAACTAAAACAGAAACTTTTTTCATGTTATAGTATTAATGATAAAATGTTGACATGAATTGTATAATGTGTGAAGACTGAAGTCCAAATATCAAATAAACACTTTCACAAATTGTACAAGTATAACAAAACAAGTGTGCTTTTATTCAAGAATATAACCAAAGAAAAAGAAATCAGGTTAGGGTACGATGCTGACACGTTTCCTTGGCTGTTGCAGAAGTTAAAACTACTGTCTCATAATCAGGAGGTTGATGGTTTGATTCCGGTACCCCTCATTTTTAACCATAGGTATCCCTGTGGCAGACTGTTTTACTGACTGGGTCTGTCTTTATTTTCACTTCTAAATTTCAACCCAATTTACCACCAATAGAAAGCAATAAACAAGACTTTCAGGCTAAGGCCTATCACCTGAAACCTGTCATTTGATAAGGTAGAAGTATTTTCTTGGTCTGTAAATAAAGACTCATTGCTCAACCATTAGAAAATCTGATGGACAGAACTTTCCACCAATTATAAGCCAAGAGATTGGACCCATGTGAACTGAAAAATGTCAATGGCAAAATTTTTACTCCTTCCTTTATAAACCTTTGCAGGTATTAACTCTCTTGCCCGCTATCTACCTGGTGTTAAATTCTGTTCTACAGTAGGTCCACTACTGCCTAAGATGTTGGCAAACCCTTCCATTCCAAATGGTAACCTAGTGAAGAACTGTAAGAATGGAAGAGCGTCTGTAATTGAGTTGGAAGTGGGTGCCACATTGAGTCTAACTTTGTTAAAGAAAATCAAGATGCACAAGGTAGAGAGCAAGCACATGTAAAGCAACACATTCACATTGCTGATAAATAGATTTGACTGATCACTGGCCGCCCAGCATCCACAATTTTTATGCTAGCAAATAAGGTGCTATGTTTATGACACCTCCAAAACTGTAAACTGCAGTATAGTCCATAAGCGCAAGGTGTAACCAAAGCCAAAAAGGACCTGGACAAAGAAAGTATTTAAAAGCTGCTATAGAAACTCTCTAGGTTCTGTAAAAATTAGCAGCTTCAGCAAGTACTTCACATATAAATCTTTACTATGAGCGGTTTGCTGTAAGTAAGTGCATTTGAGCTATGAAGAAATCAACGCCTCTGAGAAACTTTATAATGAGCTAAGAATTCATCCATGTAATTGGCTGAAAGACCAGAATTATGATAAGGACATCAACCTAGGAATAATGTTTCCTCGGTTAAATCTTTAGGAAGGATGAAACCAATCAAACATAGATTAATGTTTTGTCTTGTGTCTATACTGTGACACGTGAATCTTTGTCTTGCACCCCAAAAAAGAGGCTGAGTCTCAATACTTTAGCAAAACCCGCTTTATTCAACTTGAAACAGGAAGAGCACAGTTATTTATTGTTCGCGGGATCTACCACTCTCCTATACACAGACACAGCAAACAAGCAAGGTCAGTGTCCTGTCAGTGGCCAAGTTATACTGCTCCCTGCATTTATAATGTTCCTTGCATCACCCATCGGTGACAGGCGCTTATGGTCTGACCACGATCAGCTTGTAGTTGATTCTGCGGTGCTATGCTCTGGCAATTCCAACCTATGGTTGCCTTGGCTATGGACAAGCATTCTTACACTGACGTGGCAATTGCGTTTCTGAGTGTCTTTCCATTGGGGGGGGTCCCAAAAGAGTTCAGAAACCTCATCATCATTGGTGTGTGACGGAGGCGAACATCAAAAGCAAGAGCCTGCAAACTAATACACCACCAAGTGTCCAAGGTGTTCGAATACTTCTATTTGTATAGACATTGAAGCAGGGCGTGGTCAGTCACCAGGGTATACCGCCATCCCCAGAGGTAGTAGCGGAGGGCCTCCACCTTCCACTTAATTGCTAAACACTCCTTTTCAATGTTTAAATAATTACGCTCCCTGGGCAGCAGTTTCCTGCTGAGAAACGCGATAGGGTGTTCTTCCCCTTCAAAACACTGTGACAGCACAGCTCCTAAACCGAAAGTGCTTGCAATTGTTTTCAGAATAAATTTCTTTGAAAAGTCTGGATTGCGCAGAACCGGGAACAAGGATAAAGCAGCTTTTAAATCCGAGAAGGCTATGTTACAAGCATCGGTCCAGACAACATTACGATTCTTTCTGCCTTTTGTCAAGTCAGTGAGGGGGGGTGGCCCGATGCACAATATTGGGAATGAACCGCCTGTAGTATCCTGGGAGCCAAAGAAAAGCATGAACATGCCTCTGTGTTTTGGGACAGGGATATGCAAGCACCTCTCCTATTTTGTCCATTTGAGGCTTGAGGAAACCCTTGGATTATCCCAGATTGTGAATTTTCGACATATCCAGCTTGCACTTCTTAGGGTTAGCTGTCAACCCCGCCAGCCACAAACTGTCAAGCACCGCCTGAAGGTGGACAAGATGAGAGTCCCAATCGTTATTGAAAATAACTATATCATCAAGATAGGCACCTGCGTATGCAGAATGGGGACGCAGGATCTGGTTCATCATCTGCTGGAAGGTCAACGGTGCACCATGGAGACCAAAAGGAAGCGCCGTAAATTCAAACAGCCCGTCCAGAGTGGTGAAGGCGGTCTTCTCACAACTGGGCTCCTCCAAGGGCACCTACCAATAACCCTTCATGAGGTCCAGGGTGGAAATACAGTATATGAGGCCTGCCCAAGCTTTTCCAACAGTTTCATCCACATGCGGCATCGGGTATGCATCAAACTTGGAAATCTTATTCAAACACCTAAAATCAATTCATAACCAAACCAAACCATCGGGCTATGCAATCAGAAATCATCTGATACAGAAAACAATCCTTAATTAAAAAATGTAGTTTTTAAAGTTCGGTCCTCTCTCTCCAGATAGTAATAGTCATTTGCGATGTGGGCTCCGATGCAGCATTGCACTCACCTCCCGCTATTTCATCTGGGCTCATATTGGGTGTCCAGTCTGGGGAGGTTGTTAGTGCAAGCAACAGCATGGCCAAGTCTGCCAGCTGTCCTGGGTCTTCAGTTGACGATTCGTGTGTCCCCCCCCTCGCTGGACAATTCCAGTTCGATTTCAAACCTGACCCCTTGACTAACATTGTCTGCGGCGAGCCCCTCTTTATCCACCACTGGGGGAGACGTTCTGCAGGTGGCCAAAGACCCTTGGGAGGAGGGCATTCCTTTATCCTATTAGGAGTGGCCAGGGTGAGGTGTCTCATAAGGCAGCCCAAACCTTAAAGTTCTTCCCTTTAAATTTCAGAGGGAGTAAATTCAGTCTTGTATGTTTTAATGTCCCCATGGATGAAGCAGATGTTTACTTCGTCTGTGCTCTCATAAGGGGTCTGCCGGAGGAAGTCACGGTGGACTACACAGAGGTTGCTACCAGAGTCCAACAGTGCCGAGACTTTCCATCCGGCCAATAACAATAAGAGCAACTCACTACTCAAAACAGTAAATTTGCGAGGCAACCAGAATTGAACCAGTGGCCTCTTGATTATAAGTCAGCAGTTCTTACCGCTGCACCTGTTGTATTTTCCTTGTACCTTTTGTGAAAGTGTTTATTTGATATTTGGACTTCAGGCTTCACACATTATACAGTTAATGTCTACATTTTTTCATTTATTACTAAAACATGAAAAACTTTTCTGTTTTAACAATGTATTTACATAGATTGTTGCAGACACGGAACACACATGAAATGCATGTGTTCCACATAACGATATATTATTAACTCTAGGTAGCCTATCTCACTCCCAGATAATCAAGGCTTGAGCTGGGAGAACTTTTATGCCCTTTCTGTGGCAGTGGGGGGTTTTTCACCCAGGGTGCTGCAGTGCAGCGGCACACCATGACAGCTAACCAGGTGTGCCTTGGAAGTAATAGTGTAGCGCACTTGGGTCTGAACCTGAGAGGGACATCTCCACAGGTGGTCGACACCTGTCTGAAGAAGATAGGACTACCCGGAGAAGCTGGCATACAAGCAGCTCCATGATCACCATGCTAGATCACTTCAGACATTTCTCCTGGCTTTTATAGTCCAACTGCCCTTGGTGTGTATTCATCAGTGAGCCTCCCAGGACTGGTGGATAGTGGGCATGTGAGTTGTCTCTGAAGCAGGGATGGGTGGGCAAAGAGGCGAAGCAGCTTGGAGATGCCTCCAAAGTGCTAACTAAGTGCCACATCTGCGAATAATGATCTTGGAGCTCCGTTTTTACCGGCTTCTTTGGTAGTCCAGTATATGTATGACATATACAGTATATGAGTTTGTGGTTAGCTAAATAGTAGTGTTCCTTAGGATGATTTTGAATATGAAAGTGTGCCACTACAGATAAAAAAGGTTGGGAAACACTGACAATAACATGAGGCTATTGAGACATTTTCAGACTCGAAGGAAAGTAGGGCAAGGTTTATGTTTAAGGAAATATAGGTATCCTGATCATAAAGATTGAATAAGATTTAGGTTGGACTTCTCCTGTGGGTGCAGTACAATACAGGTTGGGGGGAGGGGCAGGTTATAGTTTAAGATGTGTGGGGGTGGGGGGGTTGTTGATCTTACAACCTGAATTTGTGCCCAGATGAGGTAAGCCTGGCAAACTTGAATAGGACAGGGCAGACTGGCAGCAAGTGTTGAATAAAATTAGGGTGGGAATGACTCTGTAGGTCCTCCGGGCGCTCCGGTTTCCTCCCACAGTCCAAAGACATGCAGGTTAGGTGGATTGGCGATTCTAAATTGGCCCTTGTTTGTGCTTGGTGTGTGGGTGTGTTTGTGTGTATCCTGCGGTGGGTTGGCACCCTGCCCGGGATTGGTTCCTGCCTTGTGCCCTGTGTTGGCTGGGATTGGCTCCAGCAGACCCCTGTGTTCGGATTCAGCAGGTTGGAAAATGGATGGATGGATGACTCTGTAGGTGCACTCAATGATAAACTGAGATGCAAGACTTGAGAAAAATCAGAGGACTAGTGATTATATGATGTGGATTTATGGAATACAGTGGAAATGGTCAAGGACTGGGCACCCTGTTAGCAAAGGCAGAAGAAGATTTGGACTGGACTTATGCTTATGGATGTGTTATAGGACAGATTATAGAGGTGGGGGTGCAGGCATTATGGTGTTTATTTTGGCAGAATGAGGAATTGGGCAAGTTGGCAGAGGATTGGGCAGTTTAGAGACAGGCGTAGTATAAAATTTGGGTGGCAGGTACGCCTGTTCCTTTCCACATCTATAAAGAAGAATAGGGGGACTATGGATGTCATGGATTGAAGTTTTAGAACACAGTAGAAATGGGAAAGCTGGCATCAGATTGAGCTGCATGGTAGAAAGGGTATAATACGTTTTAGCCTGGATTTGTCCTATGGGTCTGGTACTGGAAAGGCCAAGATGTGCATTGACACTATGATGAGGACCTCAAGAGCATATGGAATTACCAGATAGATATGAAAGACACTATATAATAAACAGACATGAAAGGCACTATATAATAGATAAATAGATATGAAAGGCACTATATAATTGATAAGTGCTGCTTCAATTGTGTGTCCCTCCAAAAACTGCACCCCCGTCCAAATATTTTTCACCAGCTGCCACTGCTACCTCCGCTGTTTCTAATGAACTACAATGACAAGGACATGGGTGATTGTATTATGTTTCCATTTATTACACTGACTTTTTGTCAATAAAAATTAAATATTATATATATTGTCATGCGCGTGTGCCTAGGAGACGGTTTAAGGGCTTTGGTGATGGTAATTCTCCGTCGCACCAGGAGATGGCATGATATGATGTGTGATAATGTTCTTTTTTCCTTCTCTCTGTAGACTGGAAGATTGACATCTCTCCTAAACTGATGTCAATTCTGGTGTCCATTCACCTGAGCCCGCCTCTTCCTGCCTGGTTGCCATATGACAGGAAGAATTGCCATTGTTAGGAGTCACATCTGAACAATACTTTTTGTGTAGTTCACATGAGGCAGGAACTAAGCCAGTGATAAATAACTAAAATATATTTTGAAGACATTCTTGGAATCCACAGTGCCACCTGAAACTGTGAGGAAAGGCAGAACTGTTGCTTAAGACCTTAGTTAAATAACTAACTTAGCTGTATGGACTACTCTGCACTGGAGTGAATAAACTATTAGGAGCCATGGTTTGGCTAAAGTGTGAGTTTCTCTAAGCTTGAATGTATAGTACATTCTAAATGAATCTCAAAAATGAACAGATATCTCCAAATTCATCATATATAAATAATTCAATTAATATTTATTTTATCTCACAATCTTAAATAATAAATGACAGAAGAAATGCCCCAAAAATTTTGGAAGTTATAACATTTTAAGAAGTACATGAATTATAAATGGCAAAAATATTTTGGTTTACTTCATCTCATATGATGGGGTTTGAAATACTGTTCAAATAATTATCCATTTTGAGAAATACTTCTGCACCTCACACATCATAGTTATTATTTATTTATTTTGCATGATATAAAATTATAATCAAAAATACATTTTCACACAAAGATAAATAATATCATTGTACAAAATATCACTTATTATTAGTTGAATGAATTTA
This sequence comes from Erpetoichthys calabaricus, assembly GCF_900747795.2. Lineage (NCBI taxonomy): Eukaryota > Metazoa > Chordata > Cladistia > Polypteriformes > Polypteridae > Erpetoichthys > Erpetoichthys calabaricus. Next base: position 132,334,156 of record NC_041395.2, on the reverse strand, counting down.
AATGGATTTTGTGGGCATTTTTCCCATGACACTTTTTTTTGTATTCTTTTCTGGTTTCAGTAAAATGATATAGCATTTATGGGCAAAGATGCAGAAAAGTAAACCAAAACTGGAAGCTAAAATTGCAAAAATTTCTACAGCTACTGTGTATTTTCCAGGTGAACTAATATAAGCTGGAATAAAAGCAAGCCAAACGGCACAAAATATCAGCATACTGAAAGTAATAAACTTTGCCTCATTAAAGTTATCTGGGAGTTTCCGAGCCAGAAAAGACAGAATAAAACAGATTATAGACAGAAGTCCTATATAACCTAAAACAATATAAAAGCCTAATGTGGATCCTACATTACATTCTAAAATTATTTTTTCTTTGTAGGATCTCATATTCTTACTAGGAAAAGGAGGTGAAAATGTTATCCAAAATATACATATGAAGACCTGAATTAGTGTAAGACCTAAAACACTTAATCGTTGCTGGCTTGGACCAAACCACTTCATCACATTGTTCCCAGGCTTTGTAGCTCTGAACACCATTAAAACAACAATGGTTTTTCCTAGAATACAAGAAACACACAGAACAAATGTGATTCCAAATGATGTGTGGCGCAACATACAAGACCAACCAGTGGGCTGACCAATAAAAGTAAGAGAACATAAGAAGCATAAAGACAATGAGAACAAAAGAAGAAAACTTAGTTCAGAGTTATTTGCTTTGACTATTGGTGTATTCCTGTAATAAAAGAAAATACAAATAATGGATGTGGTGAGGGAAGCTCCAGTCAGAGAAAAGATAGCTGGAATTATTCCCATAACTTCTCCAAAGGATAAAAATTCAACATCTTTTAAGATGCATTGATCTCTTTGGTCATTTGACCTATACTCCAAAGGACACTTCAGACAATCAATTGAATCTGTGAAAATATAAATGTATATTGGAAAAAAATGAACACATCAAATATTGTGTAAATATAGTAAAAGTTTTTAAAGCACATGTAAAGACTTTTGCATTCAACGAACAATTTGAAACATTGTATGTAGCACTCCTTTCTAGGATTGTGTGGTTGGTGTGATGAAGTGTATTACATGTTTGTTGATCTTTAATGTGATGTTGTTGAGAGGCTTCTTTTCCTGGTAGAGTTACCCTTAGCATATGATCTAACAGAAGAAGGTAAACAAAATCAGTTAAAGAATTCATTTCCTTGATGGTTCAAACAACAAAGAGAAGCTCATTGGGGATGCTGGAACCCGAGGAATGTGGCACTTGCTGATGGGTGTCTGGTGGTGAGAGGCTAAGCCTGGAGAAAACCATGGAGCTATTGTATTAGTTCACAACCTGCAAGGTAGTGGGTGGTGCTCAATGGCACTCAGGTGAGGAACTTGAATGAGACATTTTAGAATGCTCCTTTACTGGTAAAGAAGGATCTAACACTTATATGGTGTGTTGGGAAAGCTAAGACTGTGTGTATGATTACTGGAGCTTGTAAATAATGACAGGAATGAATAGCAACAAGGAGAAAAGCACCACTCATGAAACAAATAGCACCTAATAAAGCTGCAAGTTCACAAATAAGTTTATGACAAAGTGAAGCTAATAATATTGGGCATGCATGAACACTTTCTTATGCCTCAGTAATGCAGAGAACTGCAAGGATCTGTTGACAAAAACTGTTAATTTGCCCCATGGTTCAACTCTTTTTTGACGAGAAGTTATGGTAATATGGCATTACTGTCTATGAGTAGTTTATGGAATGGTAAATGCCACATAAATACTGCACAGTATCTTCTGGCAGGGGCTGAAAGAATATAACTATAAAAAAAATCAGGATTTGTATTCTGTTTTTCTTTCCTTTGAAATAGATTTTTGACACCTACAAGGATACATCTTGCCTCCTCCCTTGTACATAAGACTACCAAGGCACCAGAGGTGGGTAGAGTAGCCAAAAATTGTACTCAAGTAAGAGTAGCTTTACTTCAAAATAATATTACTCAAGTAGAAATAAAAACTAGTCATCTAAAAAATTACTCAAGTAAGAGTAGTACTAGGGTGTTGTACCGTGCTAGCCATTATGAATGTAGAGAAAAGCCAAGCAAAATGACACCTTTTATTGGCTAACTAAAAAGATTACAATATGCAAGCTTTCGAGGCAACTCAGGGCCCCTTCTTCAGGCAAGATCTGCCTGAAGAAGGGGCCTGAGTTGCCTCGAAAGCTTGCATATTGTAATCTTTTTAGTTAGCCAATAAAAGGTGTCAAGTAAGAGTAAAAAAGTATTTGTGAAAAGACTACTCAAGTACTCAGTAACTGTTTGAACATAATAAATGATTTATTTTTTAGAAATGTAATAAGACAGACAAAAATATAAAATAATGTGCAAATTCTGCTATTTCCAAATAATAAAATAAAAAATGAGTACAAATTAATAAAATCTTTACAAAATAAAGATGCACAAATAACACAAAGTTTCAAATCTCAGTTTTTCCCAACAAAGCTTTTGAAGCCAATACCTACAGTAGGTAACATGTATGTTTGAACAGTGCAAACTACTTACAGTGACAAGATATACTGTACACTGACAGTATAATACTGTATATTCACTTTGTGGTGTAGCGGGTCAGCAGATTAAAAAAAAAAAAAAAGTCCAGTTTCAAATCCATAAAGCCGTGTCACTCTCCGTAGGCGCAATTGCACGAACACGGGGAGTTAATGAGGTAGTTGGAGCGAGTCGCACCTGCACTTGCGGGTCCGATCATTCTCATTTGATTTATTGGCTTCATGCGGCATGTGATTAAGGCCCACGGAGACGGGAGTGTATATATACAGGTCAGCACAAAAAAGAAGGGGGAATTAAAGAAAAGGAGAAAAGACATGAGGTTAAAATACATGAAAGGCAGGCTTGGGAACAACGATCTGGTTCTTGCGTGAAGCTGTGACTGTTTAGCAGTTAACAGGAGCCCCGCATGACTAAAAAGTCTCTCACAGGCTGCAAGACACAGGAAGTTTGTGTGGTCATATGACTACATGGCTACGTCTGATTGGTGAAACACTCATGCAGTAGATCCACTGGCAACTTCTCTCTTGCAAAAATATAGTTTAATGTGTAAATGGAAAAAAGTAACAAGTCGAGTGTTGCCCAATGTAGCGGAGTAAGAGTAGCATTTCTTTTTCACAAATGTACTCAAGTAAAAGAAAAAAGTATGGTGCAGTAAAACTACTCTTAGAAGTACAATATTTTTAAAAAGTTACTCAAGTAAATGTGACGGAGTAAACGTAACTCGTTACTACCCCCCTCTGCAAGGCACTGAAGTAGCTTCAAGACAATTCAGTTCAGACAAGATTTTATTTAGGTATTTGATATGCATGTAAGGAAAAGCTACTTTAATCAGTCTACAAAGAATTTCAAGTTAAGCTATTTCTCCTTTAGGTATATCAGGCATTCAGTAAGGCTCACTGGGGAAACACTCAGAGCACACTGTAAGAGTTATATTTGTCAAAGAACCTGATGGAACATGTCAGGTCTTGAGGAGTAACTGGAGTACATTTCTAGAAATGTGAGAATTTGTTATTCACTTACAGTATTTTACAACTGTTTAGGAAAAATATTAATTGCATTTGCATTTTTATAAATAAAAATGTAGCATGTTTGCATGTCTTATAATATATAGGATCGTCTATGCCTTGTCTTCCTATATTCTTGTGCACTTTCAGATTCAGGCTTCCACAGTTTGAACTAGTGATGCTAATTTGCCATATTACATTTAAGTGTACATGTGTTTGCCATTTTTGATGAGGGGTGGTTTTCTCAAGCATTCTGCAGATAGATTTGAACCACATAAGTAGATTTATAAACCTTTATTGAAAACCTAAAAATGATGATAAACAATAGCCAATAAAGAATTTTGATGAAAACCAACATATTGTGAAGACAGGTATATGGATATGTGTGACATTCCTTTAAGGTTATTTTGTACTCAATAAATGAACATTTTGGTTTAGCCTAAATATAACTCTATAACAATTTTAATACCTGTTACGTTGCTGATTTCCCCTTCAGCACATGGTATGCAATCATAGCAACATACTGGCTTTCCTTTTTGAACAGCTTTACGAGTTCCAGGTGGGCAGCTCTGACTGCACAAAGACATAGGTACCTTTAGGAAAAACGTTTTTTAATTCTATTTAATTTCTTTATTTTTATACTGTAAACCTGTTAAATCAAATAGTAACATTAAAAGTAGCTAACCATGCAATATCTGAATATTATACAAATAAGCACATATTTAAAATTAAATTGTAATTAAAATTACAAGTAGCAGATCAATAAACTTACACAAAAGTGTAACATGAATATGCATAAGAGATAAACCATCTAGTATATGTCCTGCTCAGTTAAAAACAATTTCATTAAGAAACCTTATGCAAATGCTAATTTGGAGTTTCAAGCAAACATATTGTGACGACTTGCAGAGACAGGACACAAGTCAAACTGTTTTACTGGTAAGCCCAATGCCTTTATTGCTTAAGGTTTCTTTACTAAAAGTGGGTCCTAACCATTTTCCGATGTTTGGGTCTCAGAAAACACCTCAAAAATAATAAATGTTCGCCTATTACCCTTCTGCAAAAACAACTGGCTTCACTTCTTCCTTCTAGCTCTTACCCTGATCTAGCTAGCACACCTCATGATGCACTCCCGTGACACGCTCACCTTATTGGTGGCAAGCACACCTATTTTTTTAAGGTTCTTTTCCCACAATTCTCTGACCAATGCACCAGTACATCATAATATTCTACGAAATTATTTAATTAAGTGATAATAGCAGATTTTATATAGGTACATTATTTAAACACATTTTATTAGTCAATGACAACAAAATATTTATATATATACTTCACCTTGTTAATGAAGCCTGCCCAAACAATACTCCTGTTATTCATGACAAATTGTTGCCCTCTTGGTAAAGATGCATCATAGATGCCAATTGTTACAAACTTTACCATGTTTTCTTTCACCTGCCAATTTATCAATTCATAACGTGCTGATGGATCACCATTTTCATCAAAATACACGTTTTCACCATTTCTAGTTGTAATATTCACTTCTTTCATATTATAAAGTACCTATCAGGAAAAACAAAAAAAAAACACTATTGAATTATCCACCGAAGAGAGCAATCAGCAAAAATGTGCTCACTGGGAAAAATCAAGAGGTTGACACCAAAAAGAACTCCTTTCTTCTATTTGCACAATACCAACCAATTAGAAGAGACCAGACATGACATTTATAAATATTTCTGTGATTTATCATTCATGAGTAAATGATATGATGAAACTAAGAATACTGATACTGTTACTGATATGCCATGCTGGAGACTTAGAGCAGTGTAATGTTTTACACTCTAGTACCTTTATTTACATGTTGCTGTATTTCTTTGTCTATAATACTCCTATAGTATTAATTTACTGTGTTGTTGGTGCTTTAGAAACAGAAATAACTGCTATGCAAATAAATCAGTTTTTATATGCATACCTGCCATGGTTCAACTTTGGTCAGTTTTTCACATGTCCTGTTCATAGAATTCTTTGTGCACGTGTAAAGATTATGTAAAGAATGAGCTATTGCATATACAGCTTTGTAGACATTGTTAGTAATTCGTAATTCTGATACTTCAGTATATTGGTTATTAATTTCACTCAGTTTTTCAGATCCTGTGCACATCTTAGCATTTTGTGTTTCGTTTTGTGCTGTCAATGTACAACCAAAAATATTTTGCCAGAAATCACTGAGTCCATCGTTACCAGGAGAACTCTGCAAATTTACATTTACTAAAAATTCTTTCAAATTTGATATGACTGCATTAGGGATTGCTACTCCTATTGACCCACTCAAAACTCTATAATTTGCTTCCGTTGCTAGGCTTTCAATAGAAATCCATGCTTCACTTCCTATCCATTGCAGCCCAGTTACATTCTGAAGCAAAAGCTCTTTTATGAGAAATTCCATATCAATAAAAGTGGTGAAAGCTACAATAACCTTAGCAGTAGACTGCTTTATAACATCTACAACTTTAAGAAACTTCTCTCGTGGGTAAGTTCTATAAATGGACTCAGAATATTCAATGCAGACACCCTCCTCTTGTACAGCTTGCAAAAAAGTTGACATTCCATTGTGTCCATAATCATTATCACTTCTAATAGTACCAATCCAGGTCCATCCAAAATGTTTCACAAGCTGTGCCAAGGCTCTGCTTTGATAATAATCACTTGGTATTGTTCGGAAGAATGTAGGATACTCGTTTCTGTTACTCAGACAAGCACAAGTTGCAAAATAGCTAACCTAGAAATAGAAATGAAAGGCATTAAACAATACACGTGTTGAAAGTGACAACCTTTAGAAGAGATGTGTTGGTACAAATGCACCATAACAACAAACTCAGAAAAGACATCTGAATATTTTCTGTTTACATTCTGGTTTCTATATTCATAGTGTTATAAAAGTAAATAAAAAACAGTATTATTTAAATATTTTAAATAAATGTAAAATGCATTCACTTAAAAATAAGTTTTTTTCAGTTGCAATATACACTTTTATTAATATGACTGTAAAACAAGATGATTGTGTGAAGTCAAGTTTAAAGTGCATTCTTGTCAATTCAAAATGCAAACACCTTTGAAAGAAGAATTTCAGAAAATACAACAGCATTTGAAATGATGTAAACATTTTTATTAGTGAATTTTAAAGGTATGTTGCATCCAACATTAGAAAAATAAATTAATTATTAAACCTTCTTGAAGGAAGCCATATTATACTAAAGAGTATATAACAATTATTAAAACATTTTTGGATATCATGCCAATTTGATTTTATAATTAATGTCAACTCTTTAAGTGCAAAATAAACTTTGTTACTTCTTTAAGTTTATTGTGGAATAAATACTTTCATTATTATTCAAAACTGGATACACTATTCTCCATTCATGCATTTACTATGGTTCAAATCATCACATAATAAACATTAAAATGCATCAAGAAATGAACCCTGAAACGCTGTATTACAGTGATTTGAAATCTACTAAAATTGTGTTGCATTATTTAGCACCTTACCAGTGGAATTGAAAAAGGTCGAATACTTGTTGCAACTCCTATACTGAGAGATGACCCAGATTGACCAATGATAGCATGAACAGGAGAAGATTTGGTGCAGGCGTCATTGGGATCAATTTGCTCATCCTGACCATTCACCAGGGACATTGCTGCTCTTATGGCCAAAGGCATGGAACTGCAGTCATCATATATTTTGTACCCAATGGAAACTCCAGGAAGAATATCTGTAGTGTTGTTTATTTCTTCAATAGCAAAGATCATGGTTTCAGCAAACTGATATTCACGCAAGTTAATGCTAAAATAAATAAATACACTTCTAATAAAATAATTACAGAATCACTAAAGATAACTAAAATTAAGATAAAGTTTTATATATTTAAAAAGCAAATTACTTATTTTTGCTATACTGAATACAAAATATATCAGAGTAATTGATTTGCTTTCAGAAAAGCAGTGAAATTACCAAGATAAGTTAGAACAATCACTTTGTTTGTGTTTCAAAAATATATTTTTTATCAAAAGGTAAAATACAATCTGCTATGGATCTGTGATAATTCAGAAGCATACAATTAAGATCAGAATTAACAGTACACACAACAAATATAGAAAAGTTTATCTTTTTTAAAATAAATAATTATTTCCAGTATTGTAAAATATTTCAAATTTTTACTTACTCCTTGCATTTTAGGGATTCCGGTAAAACATTAAATGTTGGCTTTACATTGACAAGGTTGTCATGAAAGGAAAAAATGCCTCCAATTATAATATCTCCATCTTTTGAAAACTGAGGCAATTCTGGTCGGCCCTGCAGTCTACAAATAGACCCTCCTGTGAAATGTAAAGGCCATATTAGAATTATTGCTGATAACAGGAGCATTTCCAAAGAGGAACTAAATCCTGCCAAAGAAAGGGTGGTGTCATGTAAGTTAAATAGGGTGTCCGAAAAATCCTTGGTGGTTAGATGATAATCATATTCTGAGGAACCACATATTCTCAAAGGTAGGCAATAAATGAACTGAGATGAAAAACAACAAACAACTACCGAATACAGTGACTGAAACTGTAGTGTGTTGTTTTATGTGTCAAGCTAATAAATCTTGGCAAATCCAATTTAAATATATAAGGTCACACAAAACACATATAAGCACAGACATACTTTCAATAGAATTCAAAGTCAAAACTCATTTAATAGCTAAATCAAAGTGAAGCATGTTTACACTTTTATTTTACATGCATTTAGTTTATCACTTATTAAAAATACTGTGAACTGTAAGGGAATATACCTTCATAACATGCATTCCGAAATTAATTTTATGTAACAGATAATAGATAGATATGAAAGGCACTATATCACATAGATCAACAGATACAAAAGGCTCCACATCACATACAGTAGATAGATAGCCAAAGTGGAAACAGAATGATGTCTATTACTTGTAAAGCCTCATTCTCCTCTGAATCCAGTGTACACAATTTTATGCAGTCCAGGATAAGGATATGGATTACAGTTACTCACAAATAAACCAATCTAAGAGGTGTATTTCATTTTAGGTTTTAACTGATTTTGGACTAGACAATCATTGCAGAAGTGTTCTCCATAAGATTTTTTTGGTACTTTTTTTTGCTTTTTTTACTTTACATGTTAAAAGTACTGCGGTGGGTTGGCACCCTGCCCAGGATTGGTTCCCTGCCTTGTGCCCTGTGTTGGCTGGGATTGGCTCCAGCAGACCCCCGTGACCCTGTGTTCGGATTCAGCGGGTTGGATAATGGATGGATGGATGGATGTTGAGAGTAATGATTTTCAAAACTGTGGTGCTTTTGTAAAACAATTAATAATATTCACTGAAGTTCATCATCAGAGGAGCAAATCTAGACATTACATATCAGAATGACTAATTTATACCGGTATGTATATTGTTTTATATATTATTTAACATTGTAATCACAACATCATAGTTGTGTAAAAAAAAGAGTGGAAAATTTGAATCACACCAAAAAGGCATTTGGTATATACTTTATATGTTAATGAGGGGGTTTTCTTATAAACTTATTTAAGTTCAATTCTTTTCAATGCTCTTGATAACTGAACATTTAATAACATAGGTTATTAACAACAAAATGATCAGAATTCAAATAAGAAAGAAGACATTCTTTAGTTTATGTACTTTTTTATTAAACAATTTAGGCACACTATGGTATCTATACCAATGACAAAGTACATTTACACACAGTGTTAATTCTGGTGACAGATTATTTCTCAGAAAGCATTCTGTGTTTGAAGGACCTCTATGATAAATAACATCAGAGAAAACACATGTTGTATCACCTGTTTAATGTTAATTCTCATTTGTGAATTAAATATTTATGGGTAGACAACAGTATTCAATTTGTCTTAATTAATATAATATGGACACATTAATCAGCATAGTAAACTAATAAAAGCCTGCATTATTCATTTATTGCTTTAAAGGTATTTTACCCATTAACTGTTTTTTGGTATTTTTCTCAGGATGAATTGTCATGATATAACACTTAGGAAGAAAAATACAGAAAAGCAAAGCAAAACTGGATGCTAAAATAGCAAATATTTCCACTGCTACAGTAAATTTTCCTGGAGAGCTAATATAAGCTGGGATAAATGTAATCCATACCATACAGAAAATCAACATGCTGAAAGTAATAAACTTTGCCTCATTAAAATTATCTGGCAACTTCCGTGCCAAAAAAGAGAGAATAAAGCATAAGGAAGACAGAAATCCAATGTATCCTAGAACTGCATAAAATGGTAGTGACGATCCTAAATTGCATTCCAGTATAATTTTTTCCTTGTAATGTTGCATATTCCTGTTTGGAAAAGGAGGTGATAATGTCAACCAAAGGGTACAAATAAGCACTTGTACTGCTGTTAAACCCAAAACACTTAATCTCTGTTGAAGAGGCCCAAACCACTTCATAACATTTCTGTTTGGCAGTGTGGCCCGGAATGCCATTAACACCACTATTGTTTTTCCCAGAATGCATGAGATGCACAATGCAAAGGTGATCCCAAAAGCTGTATGGCGCAACATGCAAGATAATTCTGTAGGCTCCCCAATAAAAGTTAGTGAACAAAGAAAACACATAGTTAAGGAAAACAAGAGGAGAAAACTTAATTCTGAATTATTGGCTTTGACTATTGGAGTGTTTCTATAATAGAAAAATAAGAAAGCTATAGATACAGTTAAAAAAGTTCCAATTAATGAAAATATCACCAGCAACACTCCAGTGATTTCTTTAAATGACAGGAATTCCATTTCCTTTAATACACATGTATCTCTTTGGTCATTGGATTTGAATTCTATGGGACATTTTATACAGTTAATGGAATCTGTAAAATCAAAAAGACACAACATTTTGCATTAAGTAACTGGGATTACACATTTACAAAAATATTCACAGTAAATATGTATCAGTGTATTTTCTATCTATCTATCTATCTATCTATCTATCTATCTATCTATCTATCTATCTATCTATCTATCTATCTATCTATCTATCTATCTATCTATCTATCTATCTATCTATCTATCACTTGTTACACATTTTGGTATTGTTTGGGGTAAAAATAAACAAATAACATTTCTGATTATGCTATATCTAATATTATACTAAGAGGTGTTAGGTAAAATATCCTTTAAAACACTTCCCCTTAAATTTAAATATCAGTGCTCTAAGAATATTATCCACCTTATCTGGGAGATAAGAAATTGATTTTAAAATATAACTTTTTTTTTTTACATAATACAGTGGTGTGAAAAACTATTTGCCCCCTTCCTGATTTCTTATATCTTTTGCATGTTTGTCACACAAAATGTTTCTGATCATCAAACACATTTAACCATTAGTCAAATATAACACAAGTAAACACAAAATGCAGTTTTTAAATAATGGTTTTTATTATTTAGGGAGAAAAAAAAATCCAAACCTACATGACCCTGTGTGAAAAAGTAATTGCCCCCTTGTTAAAAAATAACCTAACTGTGGTGTATCACACCTGAGTTCAATTTCCGTAGCCACCCCCAGGCCTGATTACTGCCACACCTGTTTCAATCAAGAAATCACTTAAATAGGAGCTGCCTGACACAGAGAAGTAGACCAAAAGCACCTCAAAAACTAGACATCATGCCATGAAATTCAGGAACAAATGAGAACAGAAGTAATTGAGATCTATCAGTCTGGTAAAGGTTATAAAGCCATTTCTAAAGCTTTGGGACTCCAGCGAACCACAGTGAGAGCCATTATCCACAAATGGCAAAAACATGGAACAGTGGTGAACCTTCCCAGGAGTGGCCGGCCGACCAAAATTACCCCAAGAGTGCAGAGACGACTCATCCGAGAGGTCACAAAAGACCCCAGGACAACGTCTAAAGAACTGCAGGCCTCACTTGCCTCAATTAAGGTCAGTGTTCACGACTCCACCATAAGAAAGAGACTGGGCAAAAACGGCCTGCATGGCAGATGTCCAAGACGCAAACCACTGTTAAGCAAAAAGAACATTAGGGCTCGTCTCAATTTTGCTAAGAAACATCTCAATGATTGCCAAGACTTTTGGGAAAATACCTTGTGGACTGATGAGTCAAAAGTTGAACTTTTTGGAAGGCAAATGTCCCGTTACATCTGGCATAAAAGGAACACAGCATTTCAGAAAAAGAACATCATACCAACAGTAAAATATGGTGGTGGTAGTATGATGGTCTGGGGTTGTTTTGCTGCTTCAGGACCTGGAAGGCTTGCTGTGATAGATGGAACCATGAATTCTACTGTCTACCAAAAAATCCTGAAGGAGAATGTCCGGCCATCTGTTCGTCAACTCAAGCTGAAGCGATCTTGGGTGCTGCAACAGGACAATGACCCAAAACACACCAGCAAATCCACCTCTGAATGGCTGAAGAAAAACAAAATGAAGACTTTGGAGTGGCCTAGTCAAAGTCCTGACCTGAATCCAATTGAGATGCTATGGCATGACCTTAAAAAGGCGGTTCATGATAGAAAACCCTCAAATAAAGCTGAATTACAACAATTTTGCAAAGATGAGTGGGCCAAAATTCCTCCAGAGCGCTGTAAAAGACTCATTGCAAGTTATCGCAAACGCTTGATTGCAGTTATTTCTGCTAAGGGTGGCCCAACCAGTTATTAGGTTCAGGGGGCAATTACTTTTTCACACAGGGCCATGTAGGTTTGGATTTTTTTTTCTCCCTAAATAATAAAAACCACCATTTACAAACTGCATTTTGTGTTTACTTGTGTTATATTTGACTAATGGTTAAATGTGTTTGATGATCAGAAACATTTTGTGTGACAAACATGCAAAAGAATAAGAAATCAGGAAGGGGGCAAATAATTTTTCACACCACTGTAACATGTAATGTGTTGCTCCCAAAATAACATAATATAAATTGTAGTCTATTCATTTATCACTCAAGAAACAATGGAAAGAAAGGATATTAGAAATTCTGCAAAAGTTGTCCGGTTTAGGATTCCATTTCAACAATTTAAAGTACAACAAATACTGTACAATGGTGCATGCAGGCTTATATTCATAAATACCATACCCATCTGTAATAAACACTGACTGAAAATATAAGATTTAAAGAATTATTATAACCCAATGTTTTTACTGTTTTTCCAGTCTTACATATGTAAACTTCAATGAGACTATAACATTACTAGGAAGATCTTAAAAGATCTCAGGAAAGTGTTTGGAAACAAAACTGCAATCACTCTAATGACACAAATCATTATACTATGATCCATTTTTTCCCTTGCTTCTTTAGATTTTTTGCTTCATTATAAACAATGCCACAGTGAGACAGATTCAATTCCCGAACTTAAATGCAGTACAAACTAATTTAGCACGTTACTTGATCACTGGAAAAAAAATTCACTGTATCTTCTAAACATTTGTAGTTCTAGGAAAGATGTGCACACATTCTAGAAAGAAAGTGAGTCAATCTCTCATTGCTAACTTCTGTATCTCCCTTTTATTGTTTTAAAGCAACATGTATCATTGTGATACTCCTACTTATAAAAAGTATAAAATTACCAAGCAGTAAATCTAAATGTGTCTCAAAAAATGTTATAGTGACACGTTGTTGTAGTGGTTAGTGCTGTAGCCTCATAGCCCCAGGGCCCTGGATTTGAATCCCTGTCTATATACTGATCTCTCCAAGTGTATGTGGGGTTTTCCTCTGGAGTACAGTACATACTCTTTCACTTTCTGTGACATAGACATGCAAGTTGGTTTATTTGGCAACTCTAAATCAGCCTGTTTTCATTATTTGTACGTGTATACACAACTGTGTACTGTGATGGAATGATAAGCCCTCCGGGGTTTGCCCTCCACCCCCACCCATGAGCACCATGCTACCTCCACAGATACTAGTTCTCTTCGACCTAAAAGTAAATAAACTGGTTAGAAGATTGATACATGGAAGCTTTTATAGAATAAACATAACTTACTTGATGTATTACTAATTTCTCCATCAGGGCAAAGTATGCAATCAAAGCAACAAAGAGGCTTTCCTTGTTGTATTGCTTTGCGAAATCCTGGAAGGCATGCTTCACTGCACACAGATTCAGGCACCTACATTGTAGTTAAATATAATAAATATTAATATGTTATTGACTACCAATACAAATCTGTCATCAGCTGGTTAGTTAGCAGTAACCAAAAAGCACAAGGCTATTTTTTAAAAACAATGAAGGTTGCATTTGGCTCTGAATGAGAATTATGTTACTACAAATGAATAAACAAAATAATATGTTTATATTGTATAGTATTTGACCAAAAACAAGCATTGTGCCCCCACTTCATTTAGTTATTTCATTTTCCTTACTGGGTGGCAAGGGTTATGGGCACAGTAGTTAGCATTTCTGTCTCACAGCACTGGATTCAAATTGCAGATTCTCCCCATTACTCATTTTTTTTCAAGAGTCTCCAATTTTCATTTCACATTCCTAAACGTTAGGTTGAATGGCAGATCTAAACTGGACCAGTATGTGTGTCCTGGGTAAGTTTTTACCTTGCAGCCCCCTTTGTCTTTGATAATAGACAAAGGGTGTACCATTAGTCACTAGTTAAGAATAAAAAAAAACCTTTACTTAAGAGAAATATATATGAGCAGGCAACATCTTAACAAGAATCTCACAATCTAAAGAATCCACCTATACATTGTCTTGCATGGGCGTCAGATGACTCCTCTGAGGGCTTGGTAAAGGTATGTAATAACCCGCCAAGACAGCAGGGGGGGGGGGGGCTACTGTTGACTTTGTCCTGTTCCTCTTCCTCCCTCGCAGCACTGAGAGACCACCCAATAAGGGCATCTAACCCAACCTCTTCCAGGGGATTTCACCATAAAGGACAGTCAGCCCAAAGAGAGACGTCTTTTTTTTTGGAAGGCCTGAGCAAGTCGCAGAGCGGAGCAAGAGACTGACTCCCAAGTAGAGGAACCCCGGTTTTTTGTTTCTTTTTTCTTTGTTGTTCACTTCATCTGGCAATGAATAAAAGGACAACCTAGTTGCCATCCCAAAATTCGGACTGATTCCAGACTACCCTTCCATTGCCCGACCACAACATACTTTCAACAACCTGTATCATTCTGTTTCTCATTTACAGGTTCATTTCCAGAAGCTTCATGCAGATGACTATTGTGTCCACTAACATTTAACTGAACAGTTATAAAATGTATCTTTTTTTTATTCCCTCTTCAATTTCATAAATTGTACATGTTTTACCTCCTTGTATTAGAAGAGTATTAATAAACAAGATGCTGTAAGAGCAAAGTAACAGTCCATAGAAAAAGTGTTGATAAGCTTTTTGAATCATTAGCTTCAAATTAATGAAATACAATAAAAAAGTATATTCTGTAAATACATGATTAAATAACAAAGCACTAAAGCGGTGTAAAAGATAAGGCTATATACTGTAAATTATGTATTTTATTTGGTTGTTGATGCAGTTCTATTCTTAATCACATTATAGAATTCTGATGTTGTTTTCTTCAGATAACCTACCCTGTTTAGATGCCCTGTCCAAACAATACTGAGATTATTCATTATGAATTTTTGTCCTTCTGGTAAAGATGCATCATAGACTCCAATGGTCACAAATCTGGTGGTTCCGTCATCATTAGGTTGCCAGTTTACTAATTCATATTTTGCCACTGGGTCACCATTATGATCAAAAAACACCTCCTCCCCATTTTTTGTGGTTAAATTTACTGTTTTTATATAATGAACACCCTAAAATAAAATATTTTGACAACAGGGGAAATGAAATATATTATTATTATCATTGTTATTATTATTATTTTAATATAAGAAGGGGGTCTCTTACCTGCCACGGTTTGATATTAATTTTATCGGAACATGTCTCAGTGGAAATTACATCTTGGGCAAATGGACAGTTAAAAAAGTCATGAAGGGAATGGGCTATAGCATAGGTTGCTTTATAAACGTTATTAGCAATTCTCAACTCAGACACATCAGTATACTGATCCTTTATTGTGCTTAGATGTTCAGAACCATTGCATGGATGTGAGGTAGCATTTTTTTCATGTGTAACAAAGGTACAGCTGAAAATACTCTCCCAGAATTCATGCAAACCAGTATTACTAGGTGTGTCGTGTGGAACAACATTTTGCAAAAATTCACTCAGACCTGATATTTGTGCATTACTAATTGCAACCCCAATTGCCCCAGCCAGCACTTTGTAATTCTCCTTTGTAGCAAGCTTTTCATTTGAAATCCAGTCCTCACTGCCTATCCACTGCACATTTGTTATATTCTGAAGTAAAAGCTCCTTTATCAAGAACTCTAGATCAATAAATGAGGCAAAAGCAACAACAACTTTTGAAGTGGAACGTCTCATTATATCAGCAGTGGTGCGAAATCGCTCTCTTGGATATGTTCTATAAATGGCTTCTGAATATTCAATGCAAACACCCAGTTCTTGAACAGCTTCTATAAAGGTGGCCATGCCATAGTTCCCATAATCATTGTCACTTCTAATTGCTCCAATCCAGGTCCATCCAAAATGCTTTACAAGCTGAGCTAGGGCTCTGCTTTGATAATAATCACTTGGAATTGTTCTGAAAAATGAAGGAAACTCCTTTCTATTGCTGAGACAAGTACAGGTGGCAAAGTAACTGATCTTTATGAAAGACAAAAAATATGAAACAAGTTTTAAAAGGTTTTTGTGACTGTCAACATATTATTAGTTGAAACATTCTTTTCAACTTCAGTGCACTGTACATTTTCATATTCCAAATATTACATTGAGACAGAGATATTTTGATAATACTTTTACTGTACTTCCTTTATTTTTCAATTATGCTTTGCATTAAATCATAATCATTTCTGTTTTCTACACTGAATCTGCCCTGTTCAGATTTACAGGAGGTTACACAAAGTAGGAATGAGCCCTCATTATATTTAAAAGGCATTTCAGCATAAGTCACGCTTGGATGTACGACTGTAGGAAGTAATCAACTGAAATTAAGTGCATATTTATTCTTATAAAAATAATGTCTCCTTCAGAAATTAGAATAAAAAGAAAAAGAAAACCTGACAATCACGTTTATAAATGAATGCAATAACGTGTTATTAATATTTATTATTTACATATACAAACCGGGGGGCGGCACAGTGGTGCAGTGGGTAGCATTGCTGCCTCGCAGTTAGAAGACCCGGGTTCACTTCCCGGGTCCTCCCTGCGTGGAGTTTGCATGTTCTCCCCGTGTCTGCGTGGATTTCCTCCGGGTGCTCTGGTTTCCTCCCACAGTCCAAAGGTTGGGTGCATTGGCAATCCTAAATTGCCCTAGTGTGTGCTTGGTGTGTGTGTGTGTGCCCTGCGGTGGGTTCCTGCCTTGCACCCTGTGTTGACTGGAAATGGCTCCAGTAGACCCCCATGACCCTGTGTTCAGATTCAGCAGGTTGGAAAATGGATGGATGGATATACAAACACATTATACCATGGTATTTTCTAAGACTGTTTAATCCTGAGTAGGGTTGCAAGGGGGCTAGAGCTTATCCCAGCAAGCATAGGGTGCAAAGAAGGAACAACCCCATGGAAAGGGTGCCAGTCTATCATGGAGGAATACACTCATGCTTACACACCCACTAAAGTCAATACAGCATCGCCAATCCCCCTACCCTGCATGTCTTTGGACTGTAGAAAGAAGCCCACGCAAATACAGAGAGAACATGCAAAATCCATGCACACTGGACCTGGGACACGAATCCTTGTCACTTTACTGCAAGGCAACAAAGCTACAAATCCACCACCTGGAAACACATTATAACTTTTCTAAATTCTACTAGTAATGTAGTTGTATTTATACAGAACATTACACAGTATATGGCATATTATTCATTTAGAAACACCTATGAAATTTATATAGCTAGTTTTCATTAAAATTTGATCAATTTAGGAATAGGATAGATTTTATTTACATTTTCTATCCATCTTTCAAACATGCTTGCTCCATTATGAGTTTACAATGAGTATCGGAAGCATTGAGTGCAAGGCAGAAACCAGCCCTACTACAGCAGTGAGCCAGTCTAACTCTGAGCAAACTCACACACCACTCACACAGATACACCAACAACAGGGACAATTTAGAGTTGTGAATTAAAATATATAAGGCATAGGAGGAGGTCAAATTACTTGGAGAAAACCCACACAAGCACTGGAAGGATTTATACACCCATACAGTGATTTAGCTTATAATCCTTTCTATTTTCTGCTAGTTACCACTGTGATAATTTGCCACTCATAATTTCTTAATATTACTTTTTCACTAAACTGAACCAAATTTCACCAAAAATTCAATGTATCTCTCACCACTGGAATTCCAAAAGGTCCAAAAGACGTTGCAACTGCTATGGTAGGTGATGAATCTGAAAGTCCAATTATTGCATGAACTGATGAAGTTTTGGTGCAGTGAACATCAGAGAATGTTCTGTCTTGACCATTTACTAAAGCCATTGCTGCTTTCATTGCTAACGGTACTGAGCTACAGTCGTCATATATTTTATATCCCAGAGAAACACCAGGAAGTAGCAAAGTACTGTTGTTTATTTCTTCAATGGCAAAAATCATCGTTTCTGCAAACTGAAATTCTCTGAAATTTAAACTTTGGAAAAAAATATAGGCTTTATTTAGATCATGAAAGCAAGTATTTTCTAATATATCTAATATATGAATAGGCACTTTCCTGAATCAGTATATGCAACACTTAACAACACACAGCTTTAATATGATCTCCGCTTCAAGGCTGTCATTTACTGTAGCTTCCCATATTTAATCTTGAATATACTGTACATGCAGTTGATCCCTTCATTCCTTTTCAGTTGTATTGTTTTCTAACCTGTAAGCTATATTGCGATTGTGCTTACCATTAATGCTGCTATATGCAGCTTTCCAAAATACATATTTAAATATACTATTGAAAACATGAGGAAAACAAGGCATTAATTATCATTACGAACACTTAGGTTACAGTATATCATATGATATTATTAAAGGCTATATTTATTTCTTATTTCAGAATAACATTAACACTTAGAGCTAATAAACTTATTATAGATAAAAAATTAATTGTACAATACATAAGAAATTAAGGTCAATCTCAAACTTAGTGTACAGTGGACTTACTCTTTGCACTTCAATGGCTCAGGCATCAATCTGAATGTAGGACTGACCTCTATGAGGTTATTGTGAAATGAAAAAATTCCTCCAATTATTATGTCACCCTCATGAGAAAGCTGAGGCAACTCTGGTGCTCCTTGCAGTAGACAAACAGGCTCTTCTGCTCTTGTGATGAGAGCACTTAATGAAAGTGCCAATAGCAGCATGTCTTAAGAATATCTTCGAGGAGAATAATATTTTGCTCTTTTATATAGATTGACAGGGCTAAAGCAAACTGTTTCTGAATTTAATCACTTCTATTTCCATAGTCCAATTAAAGCTGTAATTCTCAAAGGAAATGTTTTTGTAAATATGCTTGGGGAAACAAGTAACAGTCATCTGTAACTAATTACTTTAATATGGTACCTTAGGAATTTGTTGCTAGTTTTGTTTTTTTAATTATATAAACCCGAGTCTCTTGAATTTTTAAAATTAATTTATAAAGGATAGACAAAATGAAAGGAATATGGCAGTCTTCTTACTTACTGAATATGGCAGTCTTCTTACTTACCGATTGATAACTAAACAAATATTGCTCAGGTAAAATGGTAATATTATTTATTAAAACTGCAAATAGTACAAGAACAGCTAAAACAAATATGGGTGACAACAGGCTGGCAATTGAATCCAATGGAGCTAACAGACAGTATTTGTATCTACTATTTTACAATACCACCCAATCTATAAATCTTATTCTTTATTGTTTTGTTAATTACATCATCCTATTGTTAGTATCCTTTGTCAGAGCCATCATTTTCTGCTCTATTTCTATTGCTGTGGCCATGTTGTTTATAGCAGCTGTGTCTGTTGTAGGTAAAGTGATTTGGCAGCATCACTGTCCATGACATTGTTACATGAGCTACTGTTGTCAAATGTCAGTCAGTCAGTCATTCTCCAACCCGTTATATCCTAACACAGGGTCACGGGGGTCTGCTGGAGCCAATCCTAGCTAGCACAGGGCGGAAGGCAGGAACAAATCCTGGGCAGGGCGCCAGCCCACCGCAGGGCACGCACACACACACACAGAAACCAAGCACACACTAGGGACAATTTAGGATCGCCAATGCACCTAACTCGCATGTCTTTGGACTGTGGGAGGAAACCGGAGCTCCCGGAGGAAACCCACACATACACGGGGAGAACATTCAAACTTCACGCAGGGAGGACCTGGGAAGCGAACCCAGGTCTTCTTACTGCAAAGCAGCAGCACTACCACTGGGCCACCATGCCGCCCTGATGTCAAATGTTTGGATTAAAATACAAGTAAAATATCTTTAGGTGTCTTGTAGCTATACAGAGAAAAGGATATCAGGTAATCAAGAAACTTTGCTTTGTACTGTAATTTGGCTTCATATTTCATTCTCTGCCTTTACTTGACAACTGGATTACCTTATGGTCCTTCTGCTTTCCACTAAAATTGTTCTTAACACTTTAAATTTCTTTCATTCCAAGGCCTGCAGTTGTTTTCCTTTCCATTTGGGCATACTTTCCATTCTGTTCAAACAATACCAGTTTCAGAACTCCACCAAGAAAGAAGTGGGGAGGAACACTTTTCTGTCAAGATTTGCCTCATTTGAGATATTCAGCTCCAACTGTACAAACAATTTCTTACTGATGAGAGGAAGCCTATCAGATTTTATAAATGTATATTCTCCCATCCTTTTAGGTGTCCACCAATACATCTCTGGGGCTAGTTTTAAGCACTGGCACATCACACATTAATTAAAAGGTTTTTTCCTTACTTAGTGTTGATATTATCCTTTGCTTGATACATTTCTGAAATGCATCGTGAATCTGTTTTTTGGCATCCTTGGATCCAGTCCGTTTAATTTTGGAATTCTTACATTTGTTTTTGTTGTTTATATTTTTAATCATTATTCTTGCAATGCCATTTTGTGTCCTTTTTTGTATGGTCACTGCCATTTGTTGAGAATCTTTTCATAGTCATGGGCAGATTGTTTATAGTTGCCATACCCAACCTATAAAAGATGGTGGCTTATAGCCCAGCATCCAGGGTTTTCACCAAACAAGTTAATATTATGAACTTATTGATGTAATTCTAGCTTTTCTTTCTAGTTTTGTGTTTCTGGCTTGACAATCACTTTATTCTGAATTTCTCATTAATCTGACCTCTGCCTTTTATTTGACTTTTGTCATTGCTATCAGTTTCTCTAATTTGCTCTGAATTTCCCCCATACGAGATGTTCAACAAAACATGCTTCTGTGTATCTTGACCAAGGTGACACACACACAATAAAACTGCCTATATTGTGTCAGTCCTGGCTGTTTTTTTTATAGCAGTATGTGTCATAACCTTATTTTAGTAATTTATACGTATATTGCACGTTGTCACACACATGCGCATGGGAAACAGCTGAAGGGCCTAAACACTAGTAATTTTATGCCAGGCCAGGGGGCGGCAGAGTGTACTGACTATCTCTCTCAGTCCCTTGCAGACCTTTCCCAGGAAATCCCGCCTGTTGCCGGTCCCAAGGATGACGTCACTTCCGGGCACAAGGACGCCATTCCCAGTTCCTGCACCGTTGATGTCATTTCCTTTCCAGGCCTTTAAAACTGCCATCTTGCCTCAGTACAGGCAGTTCTGTTCTGGACTCTGATCTAAACACATCGTGTACAAAAAGAAGCAATTTTGCAGCCGAGCATATTATACGGGTGGCTGCCCCAACTCTTTATGATGTCTCTTACTCATTCTTGTTACAGTGGCGTAGTCGGCAGGATACGACTTTCCCAAAAGAAACCAGGAAGGAACCTTGGATATACTCAGGTAGGAGAGTACCGGGGCCATGTTTCTGAGTGGGTAGCGTGCTCAGCGGTCCGGAGCGGCATGGTGCAGGCTTCGCTCCCACCAAGGGACAACGAGCCCCAAGTCCTACACAGGAAGAATGTGGAGGAGACCCACCGACGTGGGCTGGTTCCTGGGGGGAAAACAAAAGGGCTTACTATGTTCTCTCAGAGGAGAGGACTGAGCTGCCCTTTGGGACCAAGGTCCCAGAGACAAACGGGCTATCCCCAGACCAGCAGGTAAAACACCTACAAGCTTGGGAATATGATCCGGAGAGATCAACCCGGGAGCAAGCTTATGCTCTCTGGGAGCTAGTGGCTCAATGGCTGAAGCCATTTGAGTTAAACACAAGGCAAATTGTGCAGCAGGTGGCCTGCTTTATTTTACTCAAGGCTAAGGTCTTCCCAATAATTTTGCCCAGCCGGTCTGGGGAGACTTACATTCCATGGACGAGCTAATAACCCAAGTTAGATCTAAGCCAGCCTCACAATCTGTGAGAGCAGAATGGTCCTCTAGTGGACTCCGTAGGGATTATGTCCCACTGTATAAGTCCCTTCTATATAAACCGAAGCCTGTCCCGATGTCCCCGGGGTGCGGGGTGGGCCGCTTACGCGGGAGCGCGGAGGGATGCAGGTGGAAGGAGGAAAGACGGTTATGTGCACTTACGAACCCCCTGGCTACTGGTCATACGGGAGTGGTAATAATCAATGGATTTAGAGTTACAGCCCTTCTAGACTCCGGCAGCAACATCTCTATTGTTGATTGCCGTTACGTACTACCGCGACAGTGGACGAGAAAAAGACCAGTATCCGGTGTATACACGGCAAAACACGTTTATATAAAACTGCCCTGTGTGTCATAAGCTATGAGGGGTTAGTAAAAAAGTTCTCTGTGGCGGTCCACCCACACACACCTTCTCCTGTGATCCTAGGGCGGGACTGGTCTGACAGTAAATGCGGTGTACTGATAACTACTCCCTGTAGGCCTAGTCATAGAAGGGACAAACCCGACTCAGGCTGTTTCCACGGCGTGTAACCTGCCGGAGGAGAGAGATACGGAAGACTCCGAGGAGGACGGGGAGGCTCCCGGGCCTCGACGAGTCGGGAGGACTCCCTGCCCCTTGAGGTCAGACCAGACCCTCTCTCCGAAATACAATTTCAATTCAAAAAAACACCGGCATCTTTCAGGAGGGAGCAATGGAATGACGACTCCCTGAAGTTTGCTAAAAATGCAGTCGTGCTTGTCAATGGCCAACGCACTCATCAGCCCATGCCTCGCGGCCCTCACTTTGTACTAGACAATGATCTGTTATATTGAGTAGCTGATCATGAGGGTGAGGAAGTTGCTACTAATCCCACGAACCTACCAGCAGCAGGTTTGTGAGTTGGCGAAACGCCCACCTCCTGGGAGGCCATTTAGGCACAGAAAAGACTTAAGAGCGGATTAAGCTCAGATTTTATTGGCCGGGAATAAATGAGGAGGTTTGCATCTCTTGTCCAGAATGTCAATTATGGCAATTTCCTAGGAGGGACCACGCTTCTCTCAGTCCTCTCCCCCTGATTGATGTTCCCTTTGAGCGTATTGGGGTCGACATAGTAGGACCTCTGGAGCCCTCAGCCTGAGGACATAAATATATATTAGTCCTTTTAGATTATGCTATCCGATATCCAGAGGCAGTTCCACTGCGCTCTGCCACTACTAAAGCTATCGCACTGGAACTAGTGGGTGTATTTGCACGTGTCAGGGTCCCTAAAGAAGTCCTTACGGATCAAGGGACCCCCTTTACCTCGGCGACATTCAAGGAAACGGCCAAGTTACTTAAAATAAAGCACTTAAGGACCGCAGTGTATCATCCTCAAATCGATGGTCTTGTGGAGAGGTTCAATCAGACTCTCAAGCAAATGCTGTGCAAGGTGGTCAGCGGGGACGGGAGGAACTGGAATCAGCTCCTCCCCCTCGTGCTATTTGCTTATTGGGAAGTCCCACAAGCCTCTACGGGGTTCTCCCCTTTTGAATTGTTGTATGGACAACAATCCTGAGGATTATTGGATGCTTTAAAGGAAGGATGGGAAGGAGAGGCTCTTTCCTCTGTCAATATATTAGAGTATATCACGCAGTTACTCAATCGATTCAGAAAAATCCAACCTATTTTAAAAAGTCACATGGAAGAGGCGCAAGCAGCACAGGCCCACTATTATGATTGTGGCACGGCTCTCCGGGAGTTCCAACCGGGGGGTCGGGTCATGGTGTTGGTCCCTACCTCGCATTCTAAGTTCCTTGCCCATTGGCAAGGCCCGTATGAAGTTAAGGAGAGGAAAGGGCTCGTCGATTATTTGGTGAAACATCCCAATCGTCGGCCGAGCGAGCGGGTATATCATGTCAACTTGCTGAAGCCATGGAAGGAGAGGGATCCCGATCCCTCCTCCGCTCAGCCCCGCTCTTTCTTTGCTCAGAATGACAGCCTTAACTTCGATCCCAACTTGAATGCTAAACAGAGACGGTAACTCGAGACAGCTATCTTGTCCATTCTGGAGGTAGTAAGTGAGCAACCCGGAAGGACCTCTCTGATTGCGCACAACATAGTGACAGAACCTGGAGTTGTCGTACGAGAACGCCCATATCGTCTTCCCGAAGCAAAGAAGGCAGAAGTGGAGCTTGAGATCAAGCGCATGCTGGAGCTAGGTGTGATTGAGGAAAGTTATAGTCCCTGGTCCAGTCCAATTGTCTTGGTCAGTAAGCCCGATGAGAATTGGAGGTTTTGCAACGACTTCTGTCGACTGAATCAAGTCTCCCAGCTTGACGCCTATCCAATGCCTCGCATGGACGACCTCCTCGAGAGGCTTGGACAAGCAAAATTTTTGACCACACTTGACATGACAAAGGGGTACTGGCAGGTTCCTTTAACGGACTCTGCGAAGGTTAAGACCGCGTTTAGCAGCCCTAGTGGGCACTGGCAGAACAGGGTCCTCCCATTCGGGTAACATGGGGCTCCGGCAACTTTTCAGTGTCTGGTGGACAGAGTGCTCCGGCCTCATAACGCGTTTAGTGCTGCTTATTTGGATGACGTTGTCATCTATTCCAGCACATGGAAGGATGACGTGCAGCAGGTGGAAACGGTATTGCGGGCACTGGGTGAATTAACTTTCTTTGGATTAAAAGAAGCTAAGTATTTGGGCTACCTGGTGGGTCGTGGTGTTGTGAAGCCACAGTGCTCCAAAGTTAATACCATATTAAACTGGCCCTGTCCGAAAACCAAGCGGCTAGTGCAGGCTTTTCTCGGGTTAGCTGGGTACTGCCGCCAGTTTGTACCCCGGTTCTCCGAGAGAGCAGCACCCTTGACAGACCTAACAAAGAAGAGGGCTCCAAACCATGTGGTATGGGCTGACAAGACTGCCGCTGCATTTTGTGACCTAAAACAGGCCCTTACGTCAGCACCCATTTTGAAAGCACCCAACTTTTCACTTCCTTTCATACTCCAGACGGACGCTTCAGACACAGGCCTGGGGGCCGTGCTGAGCCAAAGTGTCGATAGTGTTGAACACCCCGTCATGTACCTGAGCCGGAAACTGCTGGATTGGGAGACCAGGTATGCGGCAGTGGAACGGGAGGCTCTTGCGATAAAATGGGCGATTACGCAGTTGAGGTACTACCTCTTGGGCCGTGAATTTACTCTAGTGACGGACCATGCACCTCTCCAGTGGATGGCCCTTCACAAGGAGTCAAATCCGAGGGTCACTAGGTGGTTTCTTGACCTCCAACCATATAAGTTCTTGCTTGTTAACCGTAAGGGTTCTCTCCATGCCAATGCGGATGTTCTCCCTCGAGTCCACAACCTCTCGGACAGGTCCGCCCGACCCGATGGGTCTGGGCTAAGGGGGGGGGCTTTGTCACACACGTGTGCATGGGAAACAGCTGAAGGGCCTAAACACTAGTAATTCTACGCCAGGCCAGGGGGCGGCAGAGTGTACTGACTATCTCTCTCAGTCCCTTGCAGACCTTTCCCGGGAAATCCCGCCTGTTGCCGGCCCCAAGGATGACATCACTTCCGGGCATGAGGACGCCACTCCCAGTTCCTGCACCATTGACATCATTTCCTTTCCAGGCCTTTAAAACTGCCATCTTGCCTCAGTACAGGCAGTTCTGTTCTGGACTCTGATCTAAACACATCGTGTACAAAAAGAAGCAATTTTGCAGCCGAGCATATTATACGGTGGCTGCCCCAACTCTTTATGATGTCTCTGACTCATTCTTGTTACAACATATAGTGTTTTTGAATGTATTTAATTGAATTGTTATTGTATTGAAGTGAGTAGCTCACCTTTTTGTTTTTTTCTGTTTTGTTTTTATTTTTTGGTGGGCGCCACCATTTTAGAACTCTCATATCATATTTAAAGCCATAGTGTTGTTAATAATGACATCCACTACTTGTTACGTGGTCATTTGTGGTGCAATGCATGTGTGAAGGACAGCCGGGTCCCATG
The DNA here is from genome assembly GCF_900747795.2 of Erpetoichthys calabaricus. Lineage (NCBI taxonomy): Eukaryota > Metazoa > Chordata > Cladistia > Polypteriformes > Polypteridae > Erpetoichthys > Erpetoichthys calabaricus. Next base: position 132,308,047 of record NC_041395.2, on the reverse strand, counting down.
CCTGGCAGGGACGCCCCTATTGCATCTGTTCCGGGGGAGCTACCATGGACAGCTCAATACCTCCCCCGGGACGCTTGGTGGCAGCCTCCCTGGCAGACAATGATTCCCCAACCGGGCGCATGGCTCCATGGGAGATGGAGTCCTCCACAGCCTGGTTGGGGGCTTAGATGGCCGCCAGGGGGAGCTGCATGGAGTCTGCAGCCCGGCTGGTCAAATCTTCAGCCCCACCCGGAAATGCAATTGATCAAGCACCTGGAATGCTTCCGGGTGGGGTATAAAAAAGGCCAGCCACCACCACTCGAGAGAGCCAGAGTCGGGAGGAGGAGGACTAAGCCTGAGGAGGAGTGGTGGTGAAGAAGAGAAGAGTGTAGTGGTAACATTTGTGAGTGTTTTGGGACTGTGTTGGGCTTGTGGGACACGGGGAAGGGCATGCCCCATGGCTGAAGAAAAATAAAAGTGTGCTTTGTTTAAGTACGTGCCTCTGCGTCAGTCTGTGCCAGGTCAGGCGCTATATAGCGTCATTATTACACATGACATCTTCACATTACTTCTGTTTAAGATGTCTAACCCCTATTCTCAGTGTCCAAGCTTTGAATTCACTTCATAAAAACTAATGTTTGAGTATGGAAAGATAAAGGATATTAATACAGTGTAAGAACCACTTCAGCTTTAAATTTTCAAATTTAAGTTTTGTTTCCTACTTTATTTATTCATTTATATTTTGACAATCAATTTCTTCTTGTTTTTTCAGTATTTTGACTCAAGCCTTTCTTCATGATTCCTTCCTTAGTTTACCCCTAGAAAAAGTGTAATTTCCCAGTCCATTTCAGCTAAGCCTATGGCTTGCCTTCTAACATTACAGTAGCAATAGTAGTGTAACGAACAGTAGAGCAGTGAACAGGCCATTCAGCCTAACAAATTGTGCCAGTCCTATCCACTTAATTCTTCTAAAATACCAGATTTGAAAGTCCATAAAGTCCTACTGTCTACCACATTACTTGGTAGCTTATTCCATGTATCTATGTCTGTCAGGGTAATGAAAAATTTCCTAATGTTTGTGCAAAATGTACCGAAAACAAGTTTCCAACTGTGTCCCAGTGTTTTTTAACACATTTTAAAATATGATTACAGTTCAGTCTTGATCCGGAACCTGCACTACTCCTCTTAATCTTCTTTGCTTAAACTGAAAAGGCTCAGGTGTTTAAATCTCTCATCATAATTCATCCCCTGTAGCCCTGGAATCAGCCTAGTTGCTCTTCCTTGGAATTGTTCCAGTGCTGCTATGTCCTTTTTGTAGCCTGGAGACCAAAACTGGACACAGCACTCCAGATGAGGCCTCACCAGTGCATTATAAAGGTTGAGCAGAACCTCCTTGGGCTTGTACTCCACAGATCGTGCTATATAACCTAATATTCTGTTTGCCTTCTTAATGGCTTCTGAACACTGGCAGTTGATAGTGTCGAGACCACTACGACTCCTAAATCCCTCTCATAAGGTGTACTTTCGGTTTTCAGACCTCCCATTGTGTATTCAGTCCTTCCAATGTGTATTCAAAACTTATATATTTAACTTTTACGTATCTTTTATATATTTTTATGTATAATATTTCTGATTTCTACTGCATGAAAACTGAAAAATTGGGCCAGACCCAAAAAGGTATCCAAATACTCCTGTTTATAAAATATCCTAGCATCTTCATATGGTCTAAGACAAAATAAAATACACAAAACAATACAAGTTTCATACATATTTTAAAACACACCAAAAACTCTTGTAAATTGCATTTTATTGCTGCTTAATTAGCCATAAAAATTATTGATGAGTTCAATGTTAGGGGAACTTAAATTTACCCTTGGTTCACTAAGAGAATAATAACAAACTGAAATGCAGTTAAAATAAATTGTAATTCAACATGCCTTTGGTTGATTTTTCCCCAACAAAAATTTTTTTGTATTTTTTTCTGGTTTTAACAATATAATGTAGCATTTTGGGGCAAAAATACAGAAAAGCAAACCAAAGCTGGAAGCTACAATAGCAAAAATTTCCACAGCCACAGTATATTTACCTGGTGAGCTGATGTAAGCAGGAATGAATGCAAGCCAAACTGCACAAAATATTAACATGCTGAATGTGATAAATTTAGCTTCATTAAAATTATCCGGCAATTTTCGAGCCAAAAAGGCCAAAATAAAGCACATGATAGACAGAAAGCCAATATATCCCAAAACACTATAAAAAGTCACTGCGGAACCTAAGTCACATTCTAGAATGATCTTGTCATTGTAGTGCTGCATGTTTTTTATAGGAAAGGGTGGTGATAGTATTAACCATAAGGCACAAATCAAGATTTGAATTGCTGTTAAAGAAAACACGCTAAAACGTTGTTGTCTGGGACCAAAAAGTTTCATGATGTTGTTGCCAGGGAGTGTAGCTCTAAATGCCATCAGTACAACCAGTGTTTTCCCTAGAATGCAAGAGATGCAAAGAACAAATGTGATGCCAAAAGCTGTATGTCGTAACATACACGACCAATCAGAGGGTTCACCAATAAAAGTGAGAGAACAAAGAAAACAAAAAGTCAAAGAGAAAAGTAGGAGGAAGCTCAGCTCAGAATTATTTGCTTTCACGACTGGAGTCTGTCTATATTTAAAAAACACAGTAGCAACAGTTAATGTTACCATAGTCCCTAAAATTGATAATATGACCAATAGTATTCCCATGATTTCTCCAAATGTTAAAAATTCAATATCCTTTAGAATGCACTGGTCTCTTTGTTCATTGGATTTATATTCCAGTTGACACTTCAGACAAAATATTGAATCTGAAAGATAAAATGTAGCATATATATTATTATAAATATATAGAGTATATAGAGAGAGTATATATAGTTACACATATATGCACTACAGTAGTTAGAGTAGTTAAAAGGACTACCAGGGAATTAATCTTTCCTTTTCCAGAACTCATTTTTTTCTGGCCGAATATTACTGAGTCATAACTAAAGCTACAGTAAAAAGTGCAATGTTAATAACTGTAAGACTTTACAATAAGAGCCTAATGGCTTTATTGAACCAGTTAGTTACTTATTGCTAAATAACACAAACAAAGCCTTTGTTAAGGTTTTCTTACATAGTAGTGAATGACAGCAATATGCATTATAAGTATCCCTTATTCTAAAGTATTAACATGAAAACCAGTACAGGAAAATATGCCAGTCTAATACAGATCATACAAATGCACAATTACATATTCACTCACAGGCTGGAAATTTACCTGACAATAAATGATTATATAGTAAGTAGAAACTGCGTTTATCAGGATAATAATGTGTGAATTTGGGCAACATTTGGGCACATAAAACAAGAACACAAATACTTTCTGCCTTCAACTGAAAAGAGCAGAAAGATTAATTTTTCTTTAACATGGAGCAGAAACTATTAATTTACCAAAAGCAGTTGCTCTCACCTTGCAGCATAATCATTGTGTCATTCTCAAAATGAGTCTGTTGTGTAATTATGCCAGTGTTTGAAGAAAGAGGCAACAGCCATTAGTGGTGATCAAAGACAATTAGAATAGTAAACTACAATAACTAAAAATATTTATTGTACTTTATAGATAAAATATTCTCTGATGTCTGTGTGAAATAAGGAAATGATGCTTCACTGTAATTCTTCATGCTATCAACTAACAAAAGTATTCTTAACTTGTTGTTTTGTTTTGATATACTGAATAATTATGCATTTACTCCTGGTCTTGTTTTGCCCTTTCGATGACATTGAAAAACTGATTTAAAAACTAAGTGTCACTTGTTAATTTTTGTTATAACCCTAAGCAATTATAGATTAATTTGGTAGAAGTGTCAGAAACTATTCTTTTCTGTTATGCCAAGCCTTTTAAGAAATATTTTGATCCTCCTTATTTGACAAAAATGATTTGTGCTGTTTGTAATGGGCAAGAAACTTATTTACCAATATAAAGGTAAGACTGAACATTTTAACAAACCAAAATGTACATTCTTATACAACTGGCAATGACACCAAATATGCGACTAATCAGGTAAATGTTTCAGAAAAATCATGCAAAAAATTAAAATAGCACAAACAGCACATGCGCCATAATAAGGGAGATCCGATTAGTGGCATAGTCCCACCACACCTTTATAGTAGTTGCCTTTGTCCTGTATTGTATAATAATTTCATAACCACATTTCAAAATTATCTATATCTTTAAATAGCATAACATGGTTTTTTTTTTTTAGATAAATATGTAAGATGGGCTCATATCTAATGACACTTCTTTTGGTCCTCCAGATATTTGCACAGAATATGTTTCCTTGGTGTGGCTTTTTACCTTTTTTATTAAAATCAGCACTTATTTTGTTGTGAAAATAATCAGGAAATCCTAGGACTCTAGCTTTAGAAGACAGAGGAAAAGATTAAATTTTTTTTTTCTACATTCAGATATAAAAATCATTGTAACATGCATTAGAGACGGAATTGCGTTCCCTTTCTTTGAAATACTTAATATTTTAGATGTAAGTAGCATTGAAAAATGAAGTGTTTCATTACCAGCATCAGTGTTTCATACCTCAATTTAAATTACAGTCACTCTAATATTTCAGTCAATCTGCCTTTTCATATGATCACGTTTTGTCATGTATTTCTAAAATGTTAACTCACAGAAAAATGATGCACCTTTGGGAAAAGGGTCTGCATTCCTCATTCACTAAGTTTCCATCCAGTTTTTTGCGACGTTTTGTTATCGACAAACAGAATATACGTAAAAAAAAATGTGCGAAATTTGCTGTCTCCAGCCTATTTCCATCAAACTGGCTTTTTATCGATAAAATGGTGTGCGTGATGACGTCATCCCCCCCAAAACGAACTGTCGCATAACTTTTGTTGTATCGCGAAAAAAATCTGCCCTTGAGCCGTTTCCATACATAATTTTGTGTATGTCGCAAATTATCTACCTTTTGTTTTCCACGTTACACCCCCTCCACTAAACAAAGAAACAAAGAAATGGAGAGATTATTCAGACAGTTTTTTGAAATTTGCCAGCTTACTGTTATTTCAGTTTCACAAATAATTGGAATTGTACATAATATCCGAAGACGACAGCAATATGAAGCAGTTGCTTGTCTGATAGCCTTAGAGCTCGAAGAAAGTACCCCAGTGCGACGAAACCCACGGGTATGGGAGAGACGACGGAATAAGACCTTCTGGGAGGAGGTGGTGGAGAGACACGTAACAGAAAATCTCTGGCTGCAACATTTTATAATGACATGGCCGACGTTTGAGATGTTGTGTGGATTCATCAGTCCTGATGTTGCGCCCATCACAGGTTGCCACCGACCACCGGTTCCAACCCAAAAGCGGATTGCCATCGCCCTTTACAAGCTGGCAACCTGCGCCGAGTACAGAGTAGTTGGAGAAACTTTCGGGGTTAGTAAAACTACCGTCCATCGATGTGTATATGCTGTGTGCACCGCTATTAAAGAAAAATTAATGCGGCGTTATATCAGACTTCTGACTGTAGTGGAGGCCAATGAAATTGCATACCGCAATTCCTTGGTGCATCTTGTGCCACAGATTTACGGTGCGCTGGATGGCACGCATGTGCCTATTCTTCCCCCGACGGAAGGCTACCGCGATTACATTAATCGCAAAGGGTGGCCATCTATTGTTCTCCAGGCCCTTGTTGATGACAGGTGCATGATACGAGACATTTGCGTTGGCACTCCTGGAAGTGCCCATGATGCAGCTGTGTTTGCAGCATCGGATCTGTACAGATGAGCCTACCTTTCAACATCCCTTCACAGTGCGATAACAACTGAATTAACCTGCTTCCCTTAAGGTTTTTAATTAAAACTGAAATTTGAATTAATACAAAATAACGACGTTTAATCAAAAAAAAAACTCTTCATCAGACCATGCGAACCGCTCCGCCATTCTCGTTTTGATTGCACGTGATGAAAATGTGACACATTTATTTGCGTTAAAGCCCTTTTTTCCAACAAAAACTGTTTCCAATGTAGTTTTTGCGACATCTGAAGTATCGATATGGAATTTATGCGCTAAAGTTAAATGGAAAAATATTATGTCGACATGTACAACATTTTATCGATAATTAGCATTTCCATCAGCTATATCGGTAAAAAAATTTGAAGCGCTAAATATTTTTTCGCAAAAACTCCTTGGATGGAAACCTGGCTACTGTCACTTTGTCCACTCTGCCCTTATATTACATTCATAAGTTTGGAAAGAAATACATTGTAATAAAAATAAAAAATATATTGTGGTCTGAGCATTATAGTTTGTAAAATTATGCCATTTTAAATTTTAAATTTGGAGAATCATATACATCAAAAACCAATGTTCTATTCAGTCTGGGCAGTTAAAATTTATGCTTGTTGTTTTATAAGACAAAGATCTTATATTTGCTAGCATTACAATTCTCAAGGAAGCTAAAAGTTGCCTTTGCTGTATGTAAAGTGTAAGAGCAGGGCTGGATTTACAAAGAGGCCAACCTAGGCCATTGCCTCAGGGCGCCACAATTTAGACAAAAAAATTTTTTTTTTAAGTAATGTGATTTCTCTTAAATTTCATTTTTATAGTAATAAATAATAAAAAAGGGGGGCCAGAAGAATATTGCCTAGGGGCGATGAAAACGCAAATCCGGGTCTGTGTAAGAGGGTTGCCATATAGTGATGCCAGTATAATGCAAAGTTAAAGCTTCCTAATACTGCAGCCTTTTGTATTTATAGCATATTCCAGCAAAAAAAGAAAAATGTACTTATACAGAATTGTCTATGGAAACTGTAAAGAAGCCATTTGTCAGTTCATAAACTTTTGAGGTATCTACATAAGACCACTCAAAATTTTATAAAGCCTATAGAAGACTTTCAGTTCATAGTCATTACATTGTAATAAAGTTACTTAGTTGTCATACAAAGTCACAATAGTCTGTACCTGTCGTGTTGCTGATTTCTCCTTCACCGCATATTAGGCAGTCAAAGCAACATATAGGTTTACCCTTTTGCACAGCCTTACGTGTGCCTGGCTGACAGCTCTCACTGCAGACAGATTTAGGCACCTACACAATAAAAACAATTACAGCATTTAGAAAAGAATATGGACATGTCAAAGCATTAGAAATCACTAGTTTCATAATGATGTCATATTGTGCAAAAACACACATTAGATAAACCAAATATTTTTTATATAAAAATAAATTTATGGTAAAAATAACAAAAAGCTCTGCAAAAAGACTGCAAAAATATATTTTTACCCAACCTTGTTATACCCATCTCTCCACATGATGCTAACATTATTCATGAAGAACTGCTTTCCCACTGGTAAGGAGGAATCATAGAGACCAACAGTGACAAATTTTATAGCCCCTTCCTCACTCTTCTGCCAGTTTATAAGATCATATTTTGCTACTGGATCTCCATTTTCATCAAAGTACACATTCTCTCCATAACTTGTGGTATAATTAACTTTTTTCAATTTTTCCAACACCTTGCAAAGAATAAAAAATGTACTTTAACACATGTGTTTTAATTAGTTACAAATGTTAAGTCATTTTAACCAAACTCTCTTACCTGCCAAGGTTCAACTTTGCTTTTATCACTGCATGTATCATTTGTTAAATTATACTGACATTCAAAGAGACTATGCAGAGAGTGTGCAATTGCATAGACTGCTTTGTATACATTGTTGGCAATTCTGACGTCAGGAACATCAGTGTATTGCTTGCTTATCTGTCTTGGTGCTTCTATACATGAGATATTGCGTAAGACTTCAGTTTCTAAGCTGCAGTTAAAGGCACTTACCCAAGACATGTTTAAATCAATACTCTTAGGAATTTCAGATGGACGTATATCGTTCAAATAATCTGGCAATGATGGTATTATGACATTACTGATTGCAAGTCCAAGTGCTCCCTTAAGAACACTGTAATTCTCCTTTGTTGCCATGTACTCACTTGAAATCCAACCTTCACTTCCTATCCACTGAAGGCTGGTGACATTCTGAAGGAAAAGCTCTTTTATCAGATCTTCTAAATCTGAGAATATGGCAAAAACAACAATTACTTTGGAGGAAGCCTTTTTTATAATATCCACAAGAGTAAGGACTTTTTCTCTTGGGCTGTTTCTATAAATTGAATGAGCGTATTCCACACACAAGCCTTCTTTCTGAACAGCTTCTATGAATGCTGCTATTCCAGCTTTGCCATAGTCATTGTCACTGCTTAATGCTCCAAGCCAAGTCCATCCAAAGTGCTTTACAAGCTGTGCCAGGGCTTTGCTTTGGTGATAGTCACTTGGGATAGTTCTGAAGAAAGTTGGAAAGTCCAGTTTCTTGCTGAGACATGCACATGTGGAATAGTAACTTATCTGGTCAAAATTAGGTCAAAGAGATTAAGAGAAAATATTAAAAGGATGATAGGTTTTACTGACAAAAAATTATATCTCATAGAATGTGTAACATATAATTATACAAAGATTGATGATTTTGATTTTAATACAATCCCCAGATAATTTCAGAAGACTGACCCAAATGGCAGAATATGAATACAATGTGTATAATTTAAAATACAGTTGAAAAGAATTGGATTAATTTTATTAATTGTTTTACATTTTTTTGGAATATTACATATCTATTTGGTAATGTCATTATTAAAATGAATATACTTTACTCATATAACTATACTATATCTATACATATACAATTGAATTTCTGTCTGTCTTCCTGTTAGAGTCTGATATGAATATCAGTGTACCTATTTCAGATTAGAACAATCTGAGGTTTTCTATGTATTAACCTCTAGAAAAAAATAAAGCTGAGACAACCTCCCTAAAAGTTAACCATTATCAGCTGAAGACAATAGTGTGCCTTATTGACATTGCTCAGAAGGAATGTCACTTTATTTATTTAGAATTTGTCTTATTTTATATTATATACCATATATATATATAGAAAATAATTAAAAACTGAGACAATCTTACTAAAAGTTGCTATTTTTGCTGGACCTTTGTGCCAATTAATCTTAGTATCTCCAGAACACAACAAGATATTGACATGATTTTTGCTTCGAAAAAATTTGAAACAATTGCGTAACAAAACAACGGCAATTTCAGGTGATTAGGTTGATCACTATACTTATTGGGAATTTAAAAATATTTAGGAGTGTTACTTTTGCCGCTCAAAGTTAATTGTATCATAAATCCGTTCCCTCTTTTATGATGAACAGAAAAGAGCATATTACATTTTTTCCTAGGACAAATAATAAGGAAGCAAATGACCAATTTGTGACATGATTAGTGCTTGGACTGGAGTAACAAAAATATTTTGAGACAGCTGGAGTGAGAGCAGACACTTTTTGGGGATCTGCCAGGATTGCTGCTGAGGGGGCGGGAGGGTATGTGTGCCACTTGACCCTCATTTGTTTCTCAGCAGTGTCTATTACTACTTAACTATTGAGATAATTATTACTGTTCTATGACTTGTTGTTTGCTACTAAATTGCTATTTCTCTAAATTTACTTTTAATTCAACTAGAAGTTAAATAATACTAAAAGATACATTTATTTCTTCCATGCTGAGGAGGACATATGTGTCAGAAATGCATTTTATTTATTTTCCTCATGTAATATACATTTTAAAACTTTTCTACACAAAGCTGGACTGATCAGCTAGTATCACTATAAATAACTGTATAAATGTATATATCATGCATGACTTACCACTGGTATATGGTACGATCTAATAGATGTTGTAACTGCTATGGTTGGCGTTGAATCAGACATTCCTATAATTGCATAAAAGTTTGAAGGTTTAGTGCATGAAAAATTGGTTACTGACTTTTCTAGGCCATTTACTAAAGCCATTGCTGCTTTCATTGCTAAAGGAACTGAACTGCAGTCATCATATATTTTATAACCCATAGAAATTCCAGGAAGAATATTTGAATTGTTGTTAATTTCTTCAGCAGCAAAAGCCATTGTTTTGGCAAAGAGAAATTCTTTAATATTAAAACTGTGAATGAAACAGAAAAGGTATACTTAGAATTTATGGATTCTCAAACAATCCCAACACAAAATGCATAGAAATAGAACATTAAAATTGTTTATATACCTACACAACACTGACTTTTACAGAAAAAGCCGCACATCATTGAAAACTGTTAACACCATAGCACAGTATGTACTATAAGTGCATGGATGTTTTTATCTGAGCTTGAGAAATTACAATGGTACTAAAATATATCCACATAAACTGTTGCTTTAATCGAATGCTCAAGTATGAGATGCATATGACAGTTAAATGCATAAACCTAGTTGTACTAGAAAATCTCTTTACACTTTAACATTAAGAAATAAAGTCAATTGTGCTATAATATAAATACCTGAATTATAAAAAATGTTCTTTTGGTAATTATTTAAAGTTCTAATGAGTACTGGAATTGACACTTACTCTTTACATTTGTAGGGCCCAGGCATTTCCTTAAACATAGGTTTCTCATCTGCTATGCTGTTATGAAAAGAAAAAATTCCTCCAATTATGATGTCACCATCTTTTGCAAAGAGAGGTTCATCTGGTTGGGTTTGCAGCATTTTGCAAATAGTATCTTCAGCTTTTACAAAGACTGCAAGCAGTACTAGTGTCACAGCTATCATTTTAAAAATGTACAATATGTCTCTTATTCTGTATGAAATTCCCATAAAGTGCTTTTATAATGTTTGCTATCATCTAAACATTTATTCTCCAGAGACTACTGGTCATTTGAGTTTCCTTCTTGTATGGAAAAATCAGTCACGCATTCCTGTGTTATTTATCATCTGAGTAAGAGATACTCTACAATTAATCATAGCAAGTAGAAAGCAACACACTTGGGAGATATTAAAAAAGTGCTACAGATGTGAGTAAAATGTATTTACCTGTGGACTGAAATAACTATACAAAATAACATCAAAGCTATCTGAAGGCCATATCCAATAACATGTAAATGCATTTTTTAAATTTGTGTTTTATAACTATTTATGACATTTGTTTCTTTACTGTTGTTTGTTGTTGTCTGTTTTAATAAACATTTGATAAAAAACAGAGTGGCATGATGATGCAGTTATTTACTCTGTTACTGTTTTTGCTCCACAGTGTTGATTTTAGTATATTGTGTCCCCCTGGTTTTTCTTCTGGTACTTTAATATCTTATTGTTCTGGTTTATGGCACATTGATTTCATTTTCAACATTAGTCATTCCAAGTTCAGATAATGTTAATGGTGTTGTTTGGCATGTGTATCTTTTACGTTTTAGAGAGTATGGGTTGTTAATTGATAAAGATGAATTAGAAAATGAGTGATTGGAAGACACACACCATTAGGAGTCCACACAAAATATATGTTCCTATTTTATGTTGCTTTGGTCACAACTGTATAAGCCCCTTGTAAATGGGAAAAGTGCCATATAAATAAATATATATTATTATTATTATTATATAAAAAGCTGTATCATTTTATATAGAATTTGAAATTATATATTATTTTAGAAAGGAATAACAAAGGTGCCCTAGCATTTACATTATACATGTTAATGCTAGAAATCCAAGAGTTTTTCATCTTTTAAATACAGCTCATTCAATGTAATATCTCCTGGAAATTTCTAGCAAAACCTGTGAGGCTTTTGATGTATTTTCTAACCACAAAATACATTATATTAGGTGTAATATAATATATCCCTTAAAGTTTTTCTGTTGAACCCCCGGCATTCTCTATTTAACAAATTAAATTCCTTTACTAAAATTGGTCTACTTGAGCGTTGTGGAATAATTTTTTAATTTAAACTCTCCACTTATGTCTTTGACCTAATCCAAACTGTCTTTTTGAAGACCTCTCTGATGTAATACTTGATGAGTTAACTATACTCATCATTAGACTGCAGTTGTTAAACCCCTGTTCAAGACATAAGCTAGACTCCTCTGTCTTTGACAACTTTTGACATATTTCTAATTAGCTTTCCTTAAGTAAAACTCTAGAAAAAGCATTTTTTCAGAGGTTAAATGACTAATGAACAAACATTCTATACTTGATATGTTTCAGTCAGGTGAACAAATCATAGTACAGAAACTGCACTAGATAAAGTAGTAAATGACTTGCAGGTTAATGAGGACACAAGCCAAGTATTGCTCTATTAGACCTTAGTACAGAATTTGACACCATAGACCACAGTATTCTAAAAAATTGGCTTAGTGAATGGGATGGTCTCCTTGGTAGTGTCTTGTGGTTTCAGTCGTATTTAACAAATAGGCATTTTTTTTTAGTTGTGGTGATTGGGGATGTCCATAATGGTTTATACAGAATGATATTATATATTGTGTACCACAAGGATTTATTCTGGGTCCACTGCTTTTTTAAATCGACATGCTTCCTTTTTTTGTTTACTGTAGATTTTATTTGAAGAAAATAACATTCCATATGATCAAGTGTAACTTATATAACAAAGGAAGCAATGTTACATACAATGAAGTCAAACCTAACAAACCAGAATTCAATCCCCACTGAGAGAAGAGCAGGAGACCCAATTATAAGTTGAATGACTGAATGCTTTATGCATACGGAGCTAGAGTGTATTCAATGCATGGCTGCCTTTCACTATGTTAAGTGAAAGATCCTTTCCCCACCGTACCCTGGGATCTTTGAAAGAAAAGGACTTTAAAATGTTTTTATATATTATTGAAATGCTGTCTGAGTCATCAAGACTGATCAGTATTTCTTCTGGAATTACTTTTATTGAAGTAGTGGAAAAAATGTTTGGATGAAAAGTTATATTTGAAGTGTAATTGAGACATTATCCTTATATAGTGTTAATAATACCAGATGTTTACCAAATATTAAATACGGTGTAGGTCTGAGAGATTAGAAAAAGGTGATTCTCATATAAATGAAGGCCTTAAAGCACTTCTCTGCCTTAAAGAGCTTGCAGCCTTGGTTCCACATTTATTTTTTATTTTTATTATTTATTTTTTATTCATAGTATATTGATAATTTGTATTTATTGGGGTATAAAGTGGCGCATATAAAGAAGTACAGCAAGATTTTATTTCTGTTGTAGACCAGACCAGAGAAGGATGTTCATCTTAACAGCATTGATTTTACTTGCTAAAGTGAGATGGAGGGTAGACCATCTGTTCACATCTTGTTTAATTTTTTCCATGCTGACAACAAAATTTTGTTGATAAAGATCTTTATAGTTAAATGTGATGTTTACACCTAGGTGTTTATACTGATCTGCTAAAATAAACGGGTAGATGTCCAGTCTAATAGTGTGTGCTAGTGAGATCACTGGACGAAGCACACTTTTATTCAAATTCATTTTGAGTCCAGATATGTTTTGAAATTCTCCTAGCACATTAAGGACTATTGGTAAGGAAGTTTGTGGGTCCGATATATACAGTACCATATCATCTGTATATAGTGATACTTTCTGTTCAAGTCCTCTGGTAACCCCATTTATTTCTGATGCATTTTGAAAGTGAACGGCCAAAGGCTCGATGGCGATTACAAAAAGCAATGGTGATGGGGGCGTCCATGTCAGGTACCATGATCTAGTTTGAAGTAGTTTGAAATAATGTTTTTAATACAAACTTAGGCTTCTGAACTGGTATAAAGTAGTTTTATTAATGAACATATGTTTGGGCCAAACCCAAATTTGTGCAATGTGGTAAATAGGTAGTCCCTTTCAACCATATCAAATGCTTTTTCTGTGTCCACAGATAATAAGATCTCTGGTGTGTTTGATTTTTATGGGAGAGAATATTACATTAAACAAACATCAAAGATTAGAAGCTAACTGTCTCACTTTAATAAGTCCGGTTTGGTTTTGTGATATTACAGAAGGAAGCACTACAGTGATCCCTCGCTATATCGCGCTTCGCCTTTCGCGGCTTCACTCCATCGCGGATTTTATATGTAAGCATATTTAAATATATATCGCGGATTTTTCGCTGCTTCGCGGGTTTCTGCGGACAATGGGTCTTTTAATTTCTGGTACATGCTTCCTCAGTTGGTTTGCCCAGTTGATTTCATACAAGGGACGCTATTGGCAGATGGCTGAGAAGCTACCCAACTTACTTTCTCTCTCTCTCTCTCTCTTGCGCTGACGTAGGGGGGTGTGAGCAGGGGGGCTGTTCGCACACCTAGACGATAGGGACGTTGCTACCTTCTGTGTGCAGCTGCTTCCTGAAGGACATGCTGCACGGTGCTTCGCATACTTAAAAGCTCAAAGGGCACGTATTGATTTTTGACTTTGTTTTTCTCTGGCTCTCTCTCTCTCCCTGCTCCTGATGGAGGGGGTGTGAGCTGCCGCCTTCAACAGCTTTGTGCCGCGGTGCTTCGCATACTTAAAAGCAAACAGCCCTATTGATTTGTTTGCTTTCCTCTGTCTTTCTGACAGACTCTGCTCCTGATGGGCACTCCTTTGAAAAGGAAGATATGTTTGCATTCTTTTAATTGTGAGACAGAACTGTCATCTCTGTCTTGTCATGGAGCACAGTTTAAACTTTTGAAAAAGAGACAAATGTTTGTTTGCAGTGTTTGAATAACGTTCCTGTCTCTCTACAACCTCCTGTGTTTCTGCGCAAATCTGTGACCCAAGCATGACAATATAAAAATAACCATATAAACATATGGTTTCTACTTCGCGGATTTTCTTATTTCACGGGTGGCTCTGGAACGCAACCCCCGCGATGGAGGAGGGATTACTGTATTTCAGTCCTTCTAGCTAGAACTTTGAAGAGTATTTTAACATCATTATTCAGATGTGAAATATGTCTGTATGATGCACATTGTAATACATCCTTATTTTCCTGTGGAAAGATAGTAATTAATGCTTGCCGAAAAGTTTGAAGTAGAATTTTGTTGTCTCTAGCTTTTACAAACGTTGTTAATAATAGTGGAGCTAATTTATTTGAATTTTTTTATATAATTCAGGGCCTGCTGCTTTCCCACTCTGGAGTGAGTTTATAGCATCCAGTAATTCTGAGAATATCAGGTTTGTCCAGTTCCTTTGCAGTAAGAGTATCTAGCTGTGCTATTTGTAAAGCATCAGAAAACCCATTAGATTGTGCCTTATCTTCTTTATTCTTCTAGAATATAAGAACTTCTAATACTCTCTAAATGTGTGGATTATGTTTTTATGGTCATTGATTTTATCTCCATCTATGTTGGTAATTTCTGTTATTGCACTGTGAACATCCTGCTTATGAATATGTTGAATTAAGATCTTATTAGCCTTCTCTCCATGTTCATAGTAATGAGTCATGATTTAAAAATAAGCTGTTCCATTTCTTTTGTTGACAGAGTATACCTACAAAGACCTCTGAGGATGCATTTGTCTCTAAAAAACAGTTTGTTTGGAGATGAATTCTGTATAGTTCTCATCAGCTGATGACATTGGATTAAGACGCCAGATACAAAATGAGTGTGTAGGACATTTAAGCTCCATGATCAGAGTGGTGTGGTTGGAGATAACAATAGCATTGTACTTACAAGATTTGATAGTGAGCAGTAAGTTATTATCAATAAAGAAATAATGAATTCCTGAGTAACTATGTCACAATGATGAGAAGAAGGAATATGCATTTCAGTTTGGATTTTCAAATCTCCATGGGTCTGATAAGTTATGATCCATTGCAAACTGCGTGATTATTTTGTAGTATTAGATGCTATTGGCACTGTAGTTGAAGATCTATCCAACGCTGGATTAAAAACACAATTAAAGTCTCTACCCATTATAATTTTATGAATGTTCATATTAGGGACAAATGCAAATACACTTTGGATGAAATCTCTATCATCCACATTAGGTGCATAGATATTTATTGAAATTATTTTAGATTTGAGTAAATTACCCATCACCATAACATATTGCTCTTCAGGATCACGTACTATATGTGATACTGAAAATTATTATTTATATTTAATTATTTTATTATTAAGATTCCCACACCTTTATTTTTCTTTGTATAGCTGGATTGAAAGATTTGGCCAATTCAATCCCTTTGCAACCGAAACTGGTCCTCCTATCTTGGCATTTAGGCCTGCGAGAAAATTCATTTTTTCTCCTTAGATCATGATTAAGACCTTTGACATTCCATCTCACAAAGTTCACTATTTGGTCAGACAGTCACTGCTTCTGAAAGTTTGAGGACATTTTGTAACCTTAAGTAAAGGTAGCATGTTTTTTTCATACAAAAGTTTTAACCTTGCTATCATATTGTTGCCAGGTATTATGGCTAAGGAGGCTATTATTATTTTGGCGCTTACAGTTCTTAGGTAAAAAAAAATGAAAAAATAAGAAGTACTGTAACTTGTTTTCTTTCTCTCCCCTCTCAGAGTCCTCCCCCAATTTGCCTACCAAAGTTAGGCTAGACCACACTTCAAGAAGTCCCATTGACATGATTCCATTAGGCAAGATTATATCAAAGCACAAGGTGAACTACCACAGCTATGCAGACAGCATGCAACGTTACTTATCTGAAGTACCTAATGACCCTAATGCTATGGCCTCTATGATCAATGTCTTACTTGTATTTCTGAATGGACGAGTAGTAACTTTCTCAAGCCAAATAAGGTAATCCCAGAATCCTAAATTGTCAGCAATATGGAAATGGATATAATGAGGGCATTAGAAGACAGATGTGATGCCTTAGCTTTAAAAGTCAAGGGGCAGGTAAAAGAATTTAGGTGTACTCATGTACTCTGACCCAACTTTAAATTGCACATTAACCAGATTACTAGGACTGCATTATTTCACATTGCAAAAATTAAACCTTTTATAACACTGCAAGATGCTGAGAAATTCATTTGCACATTTGTATTTAGTCTAGATTACTGTAATACACTACTAACAGGACATCTTAATAGGACATCCTAACAAAGACATCAAACGGTTATAATTAGTTCAGAATGCAGCAGGAAGAATCTTAACCAGAAAAAGAATTTGAGCACATTTCTCCAGTTTTAGCATTGTTACATTGGTTACCCATGTTCTTTAGAAAGGAGTTGTAAATACTTACAGTGGTATTTAAAGCTTTAAGTAATCTTGCACCTTTCTATATTTTGGAGTGCCTGTTAATCTACTTTCCAAGTTACAAAGTTAAATCTTCTAATAGTGGTCTGCTTATTATTCCATGAGTGAAGCATAAAAGAAGTGGCTTAGGCAGCTTTTAGCTGTTACACACCACAAGTCTGGAATACCAGATCTTACCAGTATCATATTCCTTAGGAATTTGAAATCATTAATAATCTCTACTTTTCTCTGTTTTATTTTCTTTTTTGTCTGTGGTGGCAACCACCTGATTGAGGCACTGTTCAGCAACCTGAGATGCCTGAATGAAGGTGGGTGCCCCAGCTATCCATGAGACCCACTGCAGAGAATCCTCTGGGACAAACCCTGGATACAATGGCAAATGACTTAAGAACATTTACGTTAGGTAAAATGCACAGTGGGGGCTGGGAAGTGTTTTGGCCTTGGAACCCCTGCAGATTTTGTTTGTTTGGTTTTTTTTTTTCTGTCTTCCTGGCCATCTGACCTTATCATTGTTCTCGTCTATGGAGACTTAGAATATGATATTATATATAAGGACTCTATATTTCTATTAATTTTATATTGATGTTATGTAACTTACTCATTATTATTATTTGTCTAAATTAATTTTTTTCTCTTTTCTTGTAATCACTTCTTTGACATGTTATAATGAACTTTGAGCTACATTCTGTGTATGAAAATGTGCTATAGAAATAAATGATAATTTTGATGTAAGTTATATATATTTCCAAACTTTGCTTCATTAAAGCTGTGTCAAGCTGTGGGGAAATTTTCTTGCAATAGATTGGACAAATTTTTAAGACTTTATTGGACTCCTCTAACATTTAGGATTCTGTATGACAGAACAAATCCTATGACTCCACACAGAATGTTTGGAGATACTGTATGTGATGATTACATAATTTTAATAATGATAGGAATGGATTACATATTTAAATTATATTTAGTAATAAATATTTTCTCTTTCTCTCTGTCATCTGAAAGAAGCTTGCCAAGATGTGAATCCCAAAAATCTAATCTGACTATTTACAAAAATAACTAATTTGGGTGCTCAACAGATAAAGAAATAATTAAATCAGAGATACAAAAAGATGGAGAGATACTGTGTGTATATACGTACTTCATTGGGGATGGTCAGTAACCATTTAGTGTATACTTCATTTTAAATTTTGCAACCCAGACAGCAGCTCTCTCTGATTTAATGAAGAATGCAAAAATCACATGAATATTTAAACTGACTGCTCTGAAGGAGCATTTCTGAGACTGATAAATATTCTATCCTCAAATCCTTCACTGGGCAATTAACTTTTTAAAAAGAATTTATCTTATCAGTTTAGACTTAGTGCTACACTATCATAAATTTGACATGGAGAGTACTATTGTATCATCTTGAATAGAAAAAAAAAGTTGTCTATTGGTTGTCTTTGATAGATCATTAGCCAAATATATAATTTCCATTAGTATTTATTGTCAGTGTTTTACAATATGGATATATTGAATGTCACATCTTTACTCCATTGCTTAATTTGTTATTTTCCCAATGCCTGGATCCAAAATATTAACTTTATTACTTTATTATTTTTTTATGTTGATGATAAGCCTGAAATAAATAATAAGACCAAAGGTTCACAAGACAGAATTGTAAATATAATTAAACTGCATAAATGTATTATTTATCAACCTTGCTCAGGATTAGAAAATGGTAAGGTTTGCAATGAATGTAGTATTTAATATTTAGCAGAACATATTTAATGAATGTTACAAATCAGCATTTCTTATTAGGTTGTACATTAAAAGGGATCATTTATGCAGGTGGGTGTTATGGTAGTACAGTGGTAGTGCTGCTGCCTCACAGTAAGGAGACCAGGGGAGCACGGAGGTTGCATGTTCTTTCTGTGTCCGTGTGGTTTTCCTTCTGGTTCTCCGATTTCCTTCCACAGTTTATAAAGACATGCAGGTTAGGTGCATTAGTGATACTAAATTGGTTCTAATGTGTGATTTGGGTGCCTGTGTAAGTGTTTTTGCACCCTGTCCAGGGTTTGTGTCTGCCTTGTGCCCTGTAATGGTTGGGATAGGCTCCAGCACCCTCCGCGATCCTGTTCCGGACTAAGTGGTTTAGAAAATAGAAAATAAGTTTACACTGGTTTTTATCACCTAAAAGACTATTCTGACATTTGGACCCACTGGGTCCTAGAATTATTATAAAAACACAAGGGACTTTAGGCTATTTTATTCTATAAGATTTTGAGCCACTAAGAGTAGGAAAAAGTTTTAACCATTGAATTAATAATACAGTTTAGGCTGAAGTAATAAGAGGGTAGATTTATGGACAGTAGATGTGAGTGCAAGCCTATTCTGTAAGAGAAGACATAAATGTGAAAAAAGTTAGATCAAGGTTGGTAAAAACAATTGTGACAACACATGATCCAAAAATTTAAAGAAAGCACCGGCTCATCAAGTCCTTGCAATTGGACAAAGTGCCAGATCCAAGTATCACTTCAAAATGCAATTCAAGAGATAAATACATGATAATTACATCTGCTTTCAAGCAAATTACATGTGATGAAATGGAACTTGTCCAGAGTTGGTTCCTGCTTTGTACCCAGTGCTAGTGGAATAAACTGTATCACCTTGCAACACTGAATTGGCTAAAGTGGGGTTTATTCTATACTAATTAATAAAAGGCAAAGCCCTCACTGACTCACTGACTGACTGACTGACTGGCTGACTGACTGACTCACTCATCACTAATTGTCCAACTTCCCGTGTAGGTGGAAGGCTAAAATTTGGCAGGCTGATTCCTTATAGCTTACTTACAAAAGTTAGGCAGGTTTCATTTCGAAATTCAACGCGTAATAGTCATAACTGGAACCTCTTTTTTGACAATATACTGTAATGGACGGCAGCTTGATGGCCGTGGGAGGCGGAGTTGAGTGTCACGTCATCACGCCTCCCACGTAATCACGTGAAAAGACTGTGAACGCAGTAGGGAGAAATGAAGGAAGAGCCGCAAACAGCGAAGAACAAAAAATTCATTAAACAATTGAGAAGGGAGCGAAACAATAAGAAGGGAGCGAGTGAAGCATACAAGCATGTTCATAAGGGAAACAAAGCACGGTGTAAAACGTAAGTTTAAATTAAGTTTATAGAAACGCTCCCGCTGCGGATTGCAATAACATATTCGCGAGATAAAAGTTCAATGAGAAGACACGAGGTATAAACGAACCACACGCCATAGCGCAACGTTAGGGGCAACAGTTTCAACCATTCTATGATCTGCTTCTCGCAACTGAAAGACGGCACATGGCGGATGTTAGCTGACTTGCTGACCGCAATGTTAGGGGCTTCAACTCTGGCGCTGACGATAGAGATTCGATTCCTGAGAGGGGATGCAGTGAGTGTGTATGCCTGATGAGCCCAGAATTAGGGAGAAACACGTGTCGCATACTCTTTGCATTATTTGAAAGTAAACTATTAAAACCATTCTATGATCAGCTTCTGGGAACAGAAAGAGGGCACGTGGCGGATGTAAGGCGACTTCCTGACCAACCACAAGCGGAACCTGGCAGGTAACCACCCATACAGTCAGATTGTGATTCAGAAAATGAATGCCATGAATGTAATTACCACGATCTACATACTGTCAAATAAACGAAACATACTCTGTAGCGCGACAGCTGTGAAAAGTGAGGTTCACAAAAAACCAGATCCTTAACAAATTGTTATTGGTATATTTTCGATCAGTTTAAAAAGGTTTTCTTTTCTTCTTAAAAAATTAAAAGCAGTACTTCGCCGTAACGAAGCGCGAGAATTTGGCTATATATATCTGCTTCTCGCAATTAAAAGAGGGCACATATATGACAGCAACACTCATAACAATGACAACACAATTACATTGACAATCATGTTACGTTATTTTTAAAATGTTTCCTTTACTTTTTCATAACCTCTTTAACACACTACTTCTCCGCTGCGAAGCACAGGTATTTTGCTATAATGGATAACTGAATGTACCTGCACATTGTAAAGTAGGGTTCTGTTACCAGATGGTAAGGGAAAAGAACTGAGCACTGGAAGCTCACAGGACAAGATGGCATTAGATTTGGTAATTAATTTACTTTACCATTTCAAACACATTAAATGGTGCTGCACCAGATAGACCTGAAACACCATGAAAGCAGAAATATTTGACGCTGAAGATAACCCTGAGGTTGCAGGTTCAGATCTTGCTACTAACACTGTGTAACCATGAGCAAGTTACTTGACCTGCCTGTGCTCCAATTGGACAACCAAAAAAAATGTAACCAAGTGTATCATAAATGTTGTAAGTCGCCTTAGATAAACGCGTCAGCCAAATAAGTAATTGTAAATTTGTGAGGAATGGAAAAGTGGGGAGAAGAGAATGAGTTGAAAAAAAAGGGAAAAGTGTTGGTGTATAAATAAAGGTCATAAGAAAGAACTCATGTTTTGAACTTGAAGTTTTATTAACCTATTCAATGATAGTACAATATAAAGTATTATACTAGTTGTAATGCTTGATACTGACCAGAATTTTAGAGCAAACACAACTAAAACCTTAACTGGCACATGAATTCCAAATTGATCATTCACTGGGAAAAAGAAATGTAGAAAAGAACAAAGTTTGACAATAATGTTGGAAATGTAAAATGAATGAGACAGACACTAAAAGTATCAATACAGTACTGTATAACATTACATTGTACTGTATTTTGGCTCTGGTCCAACCACAACTTTCAGTTTAATTATGCAGGTATGAGAATGACATGCTATATATACAGTACTGTGTGAAATTTCTGGCTCTCTGTAAAATGCACATGTGACTGTTCATGATGTTTTCCACAGAAATTTCCTAAGATTTCCCCATTACAAATTTTTTTGTATTTCTTTCTGGTTTTAACAATATTATATAGCATTTAGGGAGAAAAATGCAGAAAAGTAAACCAAAACTAGAAGCTAAGATTGCAAATATTTCAACAGCCACAGTATATTTGCCTGGAGAGCTCACGTAAGCTGGGATAAATGTAAGCCAAACAGCACAAAATATCACCATGCTGAATGTGATAAATTTACCTTCATTGAAATTATCTGGCAATTTCTGAGCCAGAAATGCCAGAAGAAAGCATATGACTGACAGAAATCCAATGTATCCCAAAACACCATAAAAGGTTATTGCAGAGCCCAGGTCACATTCTAAAATTATCTTGTTTTTGTAATGCTGTATGTTTTTCATAGGAAAAGGTGGTGATATCATCAACCACATGGCACAAATCAAGATCTGAATTGCAGTTAAAATGCAAACACTTAAACGTTGCTGACCAGGGCCAAAATATTTCATTACATTGTTACTTGGGATTGTAGCTCTAAAGGCCATCAGCACAACTAAAGGTTTCCCCAGCACACAAGAGACACAAAGAACAAATGTGATGCCAAAAGCTGTATGTTGTAACATACATGACCAGTCAGAGGGTCGTCCAATGAAAGTGAGCGAACAAAGAAAACAACATGTCAAAGAGAAAAGGAGAAGAAAGCTGAGCTCTCAGTTATTAGCTTTTACAATTGGGGTATCTCTATAGTAATAAAACACAACAGCAATACTTATGGTTTTACAAGCTCCTAAAATTGCTAAGATGGTTAACAACATTCTCATAATTTCTCCAGATGATAAAAATTCAACTTCCTTTAGTGTGCATTGGTCACTTTGCTCGTTGGCTGTATATTCAAGTGAACATTTTATACAATCAATGGCATCTGTAAGAGAAAAACAGTTTGCTCTTAGAATAGTTGCAAGGTAAAACAATACTACACACATTGCAAGCACAACATATAAAAAGCTTCTTTGTTTAAAAAGAGGCGTGTGTATATATCTACTCTATATATGTAAAAAGATTAGCGAAATCTTGCAATGTTTTCATGTGATGTTTTCATGAAACACTCATTTTTCTTCAAAACTGTACATCATATAGTATACATCTATATAAACATTTTTTTTCATCTTCATTAGGAGACTACAACAATGATACTCTCATGACAATACAGTACAACCAATTTAACATGCTTATGTAAAAACAAAATACCTTATATACATAAGCTCCACCAAGAATAGCATTAGTACAGTTGTGTGTTAGCAATCGATAAATAAAGCTTATGTAATGGCACACACAAATTGTAAAACTGCATAAACATTCAATTGCTGGCAAAATCATGACAGGTGATCATGCAGGAGAAGTCATATTCCTTGGATACTGGCGATGTTTCAGCAAGTAGATTACCATTCATCTTACATAGATGAAAATAATTTCCAATAGTTTTAGCATTTACTGTAACTATAAATAAATCTCAGGGTTTTGACCATGTTGGAATATACTCATGGACTGACAGTGAGCAAAGAAATCTATTTTTATTGGGCCGCCATAGGTGTCCAGGGTGGGCACACTCACCTAGCATGTACATATATCATCATGTGGTATCAGAAGGTAGAGCACATGTCCTGTCTAGAGCAGTCATCAAAGCAGCGCACAAGCCTAAAAACACACTGTGCACCGTCCTTTTTAATGCTAGAAGGAAGAATTCAGCAGCAGAGACATGTATCTGGGTTTACAGCATACAATTTAATACATGTTCAGCGGTATACATGGGACAAAAATCAAAAACGCTTGCCATACTTGTACAGTAGCATCGCAATACAGTTTTCAAGAAAGGACCAACAGTCTCTGGTTTACACACATACAAGGTCGACTGGACACACATTTAAAAGGGACTCAGTGCAAGTAAAATGCAAGGCTATTACTAAAATTGCCAGATAACTGACTGAAATGTGGCTATCCAATGAAAATGCCATTAACAGACATGAACATGAACTTGAACCCAGCATATGCAGGCTTGAAAAGAAGAACATGCAAATAATAAATAAGACTTTATGATCAACATCCTCCAAACCCCACTTCATCAACCCCCCACCCATCCACCTATCCTCCCCTCCGTATTTGCTATATATTGTCTTGGGTTCCTACAAGTCTAATAATTTTCCTCTGATGATGATTCCTAGTAGGAATGAAAAGCTTAGGAATGAAAATTATTTTAAGAAATGTGATTCACTTGCTCCCTTTGTGGATTTCCAGCTACAAATATGCAAACCGTATCACAGAGCTTCACCGCCACATATATATATATAGTGACCTGATAGGGACGTACAGTTTCACAAACATGCGACACATACAAAAGAGCAGCAAAATAAAAGGCTTTTATTCAGTGAGAAACATTTTCCATCTGTTTCCCACCAGCTCTAATTACAGTACAGCCCAAAACTATACCACACAGCATTTCTTTCTTTCTTTCTTTCTTTCTTTCTTTCTTTCTTTCTTTCTTTCTTTCTTTCTTTCTTTCTTCCTCCACTGACAAGCTTCATCCCTCTTCCTCCCGACTCTGGCTCCTTTTAAGCCAAAATCAGAAGTATTCCAGGTGGCTTGTTAGAGAGGTCTGGAATTACTCCCAGGTGTGGCAAAAGCCCAAAATAGGGATCTGCAGCTCCCCCTGGTGGCATCCAAACAACCCAACAGGGCTGATCTGACAAACAGCAATTCCCATGCAGCCCTGTGGTAAAGATGTTGGCCATCCACTCACAATATGTATACTGTAGGTGTGTGTGTTAAAATTTAACAATTAATATTTTTAATATTGCATAGTAAAGCATATAAAAAGAATGTCCACACAGTTCTCATAAACAACTTCTCTGTTGGTACTGCTGATGTTATTCAGAATTTGTAGCAGATTTACTTCCAGAGTGGTTCCACTAGTTTTCATTTATAATGCCAATAATGTGCAGTGACTGCAGTCGATTTTCTCAGAAGCTGATGAAAGTATTAAGGAGGATCACTAGAATGCAATCAGAGCAACAACAAGGAATGAAAACTCCCTTTTGGGTTCAATATGTGCACAGTAATGCAAATGGTTTTCTTTTATAAGTTTTCTCGTTTGAGCTTATGATATCTAGTGATTGACTAGTTCATCACAGGGCCCACTCACTCTTTGCCAAATGACCTAAAACAGATACCCTACACAGACACAGGGAGTGAAGGCAGACAACATGCAAACTGTGACATACACAGAATTTAAACCCATTAGGTAGAAGTGCTAACCATTGGGCAACCTTATTTTATAATCAAACACATAATTTTTTTAGCTCTATAAATATTAGGATATCTGTGCAATATAGGCTTTTTGAAATTTCAACCAGAGCAAATAAATAAACAAACCAATAATGCATAATATGGTAAAATGTGTAAGGGTTAAGTAAAGTTTGAAAAAGATAGACACTGTAAATATGTTCTGAAAAAGTGGCAACTAATTCACATTCATTCTTGTCTGTGTGCTTATTATCAAGGCAAGATCATCTCAAATAGGAAATTTCTGTACTGGCATACAAAATGTACACATATCTAAGTAACACTCTGTTTAATTAAACCAGGAAACTAACTAAAGGCAAGATCTACTCTTTTTGAATATTACCGTGAATTTTCACTGCTACTGTATATTAATGTGATCAGTGTGTAACTTATTACCACTCTTTGGCACCATGTAGCTTTAATGAAATCATTTTCTGTTTCTTCCTCTCCAAAATCATGTTTGATAAAAAAACATGTAAACTGGAATGTGCCTGCTGCAAGGCGTAATTTCAGATTTTTGATTTAAATCTTCAGATAAAATATCGGGTAGCGCACGAAAAACTGAACCATCTCTGACTCCAACATTGATGCACGTTTCTTAGCCCATACACGAAACGAATGATATGCAATACAAAAATCCAATTGCAATTGTTTGAAGGAACCATGTGCAATAAAATACACGTTTTTCCTTATCGTCGCCCTTCAGTTCTTGGACAGAAGTCATTCTGTATGGCTTCATTTGTAATGAGTGCAACACACATTGACAAGACCTGTGCAAAATATTCGCTTGTTGTGCCAATTTACGTGTTGATTTCCTAGGGCTTCTAGCCATCCGTTCCTGAATATCTGCTACGACCGCAGGAGTATGAATGTACGGGGCCCAATTCTTTTTGCAGTTCTTTTTGCAACTGACCCAGTCTTACGCCACTTCTTCACCAACTCGTGAATACTGCTCTTTGCTGGTAGGTTTACATAATACTGTTCGAAAATGCTCACAGCTTCCTTACTAATGCACAATTGGGGCTGCTGACCCTGTTGCGACAATGATGCTCTGCAATCACGACGGCACCTGCCAGTATAATAGCCCGAGCCAGCCGATCAGAGATGGTTCTGTTTTTCATGTGCCACACTGTATTAGCTGGGATACCTGAACTTAAACAAATATACTGTAAATATAAATAAAATATTGTCAAAGTTTTCCCATTTTTTGCATGATTCATCTATTTCAATCAAGTGAAACAGAATGTGAATAAATACTGCATATCCTTAACATGTGTGCATTTTCTGGATTCCTTGAGAATAGAGGTGCTGAACACTCTAGCATGAGGCCATCTGTATATTTATACCTAGCAACTACATCCTTGTTAGTTTTTCTGGCAAGATTTTGTGCACATTGACACGCTTTACATAAGCTGTACCTGTCATATTACTTATTTCTCCTTCCCCACATTCTAAACAATCAAAGCAGCATGCAGGCTTTCCTTTCCGAACAGCTTTACGTGTGCCTGGCTGACAGCTCTCACTGCAGATTGATCTGGGTATCTAAAATAAAGAACATACTATAGTAAACAATTAAAACATCCTCACTGTAGTTTTAATTTAAAAAAAAACATTAACAATGGCTTATTTTCTCATAACATAATTATTTTTAAAACTTCTCAAAGTACTATTACTGATAATAATAATAATGATAATAATAATAATTATAACCCTAAAATATTGAAAAATTATGCAGATTCTAACCTTTATTTCTGCATTTTTCCAAATAATATTAATGTTATTCATAACAAATTGTTGTCCCTCTTGTAAAGAAGAATCATAGAGGCCAACAATGACAAATTGTATAGATCCTTTCTCATTTAACTGCCAGTTTATTATTTCATATCTTGCTACTGAGTTTCCATTGCTATCGAAATAAACATTTTCTCCATAACTGGTCGTATAATTAACTTGCTTTATCTTTTCTAACACCTGTTAAAAAAGTAGTCAATTTAAATGATTTTGAACAATAAATATTTACTTCTAATATACATAATGTAAAGTAATGAGTCCTTACCTGTCGAGAGTCAACTTTCCTGTTAGGGCTGCATGTATTATTTGTTTCAGTGATTTGGCATTCATAGAGATTATGCAGAGCATGTGCTACTGCATACATTGCTTTATAGACATTATTAGCGATTCTGACTTCAGGAATATCAAAATAAAGTTTGTTTATTTGCAATCCAAATTCAGGTGCTTGACATGAATTATTAGGTGGAGATTTGTTCTCTCTTTTTAAACTGCAGTTAAATGTGCTTCTCCAGGATATATTTAAGTCAATATTATTGGGAATTTCAGATGGACTTGTGTCTTTTAAATAATCTCCCAAAGACGGTATTGTGGAACTACTGATTGCAAGTCCAAGTGCTCCCCCAAGGACACCGTAATTCTCTTTGGTTGCCAGATATTCACTTGAAATCCAGCCTTCACTGCCAATCCACTGCAGGTTGGTGACATTCTGAAAATAAAGCTCTTTTAGAAGAGCTTCTAAATCTGTAAATGTGGCAAAGACAACTATTACTTTAGAAGAAGCCTGCTTCATAATATCTACAATTTTAAGCACTTTTGCTCTAGGGCTGTTTCTGTATATTGATTCAGAATATTCAATGCACAGCCCTTCTTTCTGAACAGCCTCTATGAATGTAGCAATGCCAGCTTTACCATAATCATCATCAGCACTTAAAGTTCCAAGCCAGTTCCATCCAAAATATTTGATAAGTTTTGCTAGAGCTCTACTTTGGTGGTAGTCACTTGGTATGGTTCGAAAGAAAGTTGGATAATTGTATTTGTTGCTGAGACACGCACAAGTCGAGTAGTAACTTATCTGTTGAAAAAGAAGTTACATATAAAAATAAATCTGTGTTTCCATGATGTTGTTATGGTCATAATACTATAACCATATATACCATATATTATATATAGACCATATAGACCATATATTATGCAAGTATAGTATAGTATTACTATACTATACTATACTTGCATAAATACATTTTTAAAAACTCTATGCATTGTCATGACCTTGTTAAATATTACTTTTGTATTATCTGCCAGTTACCAAACTGTCACCAGATTTTCTTGCTATATCTATTGCTATTTTTTTTTCTGTCACCCTTTTTCACTCATTCACTCTTTTCCTTATCTATCTATGCCCAAAAGGCTTCTTGCCATTAACAAAGCACTCCTGTTTGAAACTAATCCTATATTCCTTTGCCTTTATATACCCCTGCCCAGACTGTATACTGTGAACTGTATTCTGTAAATATATTTATAGGAGCAAAACCATGCTCATTTCTTACCAGTGGTATGAAATATGGTCCAAGTGTGGCTGCAATTGCAATGGCTGGTGTGGAATCAGACGTTCCTATAATAGCATAAACAGTAGATGGTTTGCCGCAAGTATCAAAGGCAAATGACTTTTCTTGTCCATTTGCTAATGCCAGTGCTGGTTTCATAGCTAAATTTAAAGATGTGCAATCATCATATATTTTGTACCCAAGAGAAATTCCAGGAAGAATGCTAGTATTGTTGTTTAATTCTTCAGAAGCAAACACCATTGCTTTTGCAAAAATAAATTCTTTAATATTAAAGCTGTCAGGAAATTCCAGAAAGTAACACATTTAAGATGATGATAACAGCAATAACAAATTATTACACACAATATTGCAGTTAATAGAATTTTTGTGTTTGTTGTTATTTTGAAGCATGCCCTATGCTATTGTATTTTCAATAATAAACACCTGAAATTCATTATGTCAGAGTTTGAGAAATATTTACCTATTATGTAGCATAAAAAAATTAATCACGTCTGTTCAAAAATATTATTGGTTTTACTTACTCTGTACATTTTAAAGGCTGTGGCATCTCTTTAAATGATAATTCAAAATCTTCAACACTTTTGTGGAATGAAAAGACTCCTCCAATGATAATGTCACCGTCCTTTGAGATCAAAGGTTGTGCAGGTTGTCTCTGTAGTAGCTCACAAACTGGATCTTCAGCCTTTACAAAGAGTGCTGCTAATGCTATTGCAATGAAGATCATTTTTAATAGAATGTCACCTTATAAAGAGTTAGTGTGATATTAGTCACTGATACTTCTTGACTTATTATACCTTTACCTCAGTATTTATGTCATTTATATCCATCATTACATGCATGTGTTTACCTAGGAACCACACTTTACTGTTCTGTTTTTGAATTAGTAGCTATTGAAAATTTATGATTTTATACTGTACGGACCACATTTATGTATCCTAAAGTGTGATAAGAAAGCAGTAAATGTTTTTGTATTCAAAACAAAATAATAACTTGGCTTTAGTCATTTATCATTGTCGTACAGCAGAAGTTGTTAGTCCATCCATCCATCCATCCTCTTCCGCTTATCCGAGGTCGGGTCGCGGGGGCAGCAGCTTGAGCAGAGATGCCCAGACTTCCCTCTCCCCGGCCATTTCTTCTAGCTCTTCCGGGAGAATCCCAAGGCGTTCCCAGGCCAGCCGGGAGACATAGTCCCTCCAGCGTGTCCTGGGTCTTCCCCGGGGCCTCCTCCCGGTTGGACGTGCCCAGAACACCTCACCAGGGAGTCGTCCAGGAGGCATCCTGATCAGATGCCCGAGCCACCTCATCTGACTCCTCTCGATGCGGAGGAGCAGCGTCTCTACTCTCAGCCCCTCCCGGATGACTGAGCTTCTCACCCTATCTTTAAGGGAGAGCCCAGACACCCTGCGGAGGAAACTCATTTCAGCCGCTTGTATTCGCGATCTCGTTCTTGCGGTCACTACCCATAGCTCATGACCATAGGTGAGGGTAGGAACATAGATCGACCGGTAAATTGAGAGCTTTGCCTTACGGCTGAGCTCCTTTTTCACCACGACAGACCGATTCAGAGCCCTCATCACTGCGGACACCGCACCGATCCGCCTGTCGATCTCACGCTCCATTCTTCCCTCACTCGTGAGCAAGACCCCGAGATACTTGAACTCCTCCACTTGAGGCAGGATCTCGCTCCCAACCCTGAGAGGGCACTCCACCCTTTTCCGGCTGAGGACCATGGTCTCAGATTTGGAGGTGCTGATTCCCATCCCAGCCGCTTCACAGTCAGCTGCGAACTGATCCAGAGAGAGCTGAAGATCACGGCCTGATGAAGCAAACAGGACAACATCATCTGCAAAAAGCAGTGACCCAATCCTGAGTCCACCAAACCGGACCCCCTCAACACCCTGGCTGCGCCTAGAAATTCTGTCCATAAAAGTTATGAACAGAATCGGTGACAAAGGGCAGCCCTGGCGGAGTCCAACTCTCACTGGAAACGGGTTCGACTTACTGCCAGCAATGCGGACCAAGCTCTGACACCGGTTGTACAGGGACCGAACAGCCCTGGTACCCCATACTCCTGGAGCACCCCCCACAGGATTCCCCGAGGGACACGGTCGGACGCCTTTTCCAAGTCCACAAAACACATGTAGACTGGTTGGGCGAACTCCCATGCACCCTCCAGGACTCTGCTAAGGGTGTAGAGCTGGTCCACTGTTCCGCGACCAGGACGAAAACCACACTGTTCCTCCTGAATCCGAGGTTTGACTATCCGACGGACCCTCCTCTCCAGAACCCCCAAATAGACTTTTCCAGGGAGGCTGAGGAGTGTGATCCCTCTGTAGTTGGAACACACCCTCCAGTCCCCCTTCTTAAAGAGGGGGACCACCACCCCGGTCTGCCAATCCAGAGGCACTGTCCCTGATGTCCATGCGATGTTGTAGAGACGTGTCAACCAAGACAGCCCTACAACATCCAGAGCCTTGAGGAACTCCGGGCGTATCTCATCCACCCCCGGGGCCCTGCCACCAAGGAGTTTTTTGACCACCTCGATGACCTCAGTCCCAGAGATGGGGGAGCCCACCTCCGAGTCCCCAGGCTCTGCTTCCTCATTGGAATGCATGTTATTGGGATTGAGGAGGTCTTCAAAGTACTCCCCCCCACCGACCCACAACGTCCCGAGTCGAGGTCAGCAGCGCACCATCCCCACCATATACAGTGTTGACACTGCACTGCTTCCCCCTCCTGAGACGCCGGATGGTGGACCAGAATCTCCTCGAAGCCATCCGAAAGTCGTTCTCCATGGCCTCCCCAAACTCCTCCCATGCCTGAGTTTTTGCCTCAGCAACCACCGAAGTTGCATTCCTCTTGGCCTGCAGGTACCTATTAGCTGCCTCCAGAGTCCCAGAGGACAAAAGGGACCGGTAGGACTCCTTCTTCAGCTTGACAGCATCCCTCACCGCCGGTGTCCACCAACGGGTTCGGGGATTGCCGCCACGACAGGCACCGACCACCTTACGGCCACAGCTCTGGTCAGCCGCCTCAACAATAGAGGCACGGAACATGGCCCATTCGGACTCAATGTCCCCCACCTCCCTCGGGACATGGTCAAAGTTCTGCCGGAGGTGGGAGTTGAAGCTACTTCTGACAGGGGGCTCTGCCAGACGTTCCCATCAGACCCTCACAACACGTTTGGGCCTACCAGGCCTGACCGGCATCCTCCCCCACCATCGAAGCCAACTCACCACCAGGTGGTGATCAGTTGATAGCTCCGCCCCTCTCTTCACCCGAGTGTCCAAGGCCTAGGGTGTCCTGGTGCCAAGTGCACATATGAACACCCCTATGCTTGAACATGGTGTTTGTTATGGACAATCCGTGATGAGCACATGAGTTAGTTTGTTAATAATATATAGTGTTATCTGCCTTCCCTTTAATTTATTTTCACCAGTATGTCAATGACTAATTTTTTTTGTTTTCTTCTTCCCTTAGCCAGGGCCTAACCCAGCAACAGTGGGCTCATGGCAGAAACCTGGCATACAGGGATCATAATCAGGAAAATAATGAGTAGAAGGTTAAAATATCTTATGGCTTTACATAAATGAATGAAAAGCTGATTATTATTTAACATGACTAAAGATAATCCAAAACCTTAATAATGGAGAGAACTATAGGATCATGTGGCTCTCTAAAGGTTATATATTACGTAGCCTCTTTTTGAAGCACACCGATGTAATAAAGATTGCTCCTCATTTGCATTCAAGGTACAGTAATGTGTAAGAAGTGAAACACATGGTTTTCCTAGTGTTAACTCAGATGGGTTCCATGGTTGTAAATTAGTTGGTTAGTTCTGAATATCTTGTTCTATCTCATTCCACTGCCTGACTGGAATAAGATTAGATGTGTTATAATTTTAAGGGAATGGAGCAATATTCTATTGTTTATTTTGTGACATTTTGTTCTGTTACCAGTTTTTTTTGACTTTTTGTTTCTCACATTTACTCCCATTTGCTGTGTTGCTTTGGGTTTTGCAGCCATCTTCTTAACATCAACATATTGCAGTTGCTATCACATAATGCTTGGAAGTTTTGTATTGTTGCATTTCTTCCAGAAGTTTATAAGGCAGTGGCAAATTTCTCCTCATGTCCAAGATTCTGGATTCAAAAACCAAACCAAAATCAATTGCAGCTATGTTAGAAGTGATATTTCAACAAGGATATTCAGGGGAAAAGACTTTAACGTATTTCTTGACTTCTAGCTTTGGGACATTTCTGGCTTAGTAGTTTTGGTTTCTTTTCTAACCTTCTGGTATAATTGACTTTAGCTTTGTTTATGATTTGTCTCTTCCATCTCCTGGTCCTATATAATCATTTTTTTTTTTTTACTTTAGCATTTTCTACTTGTGGCTGAACATGGTATTTATAATTCCTCAGACCAGATAATGTTTTTACAGGCATCCGTTGCCGATGTGTGTCTTAACCACTACAACTGCACCTTGTTGTTTTTACTGACAAAAGTGAAATCCAGCTGGACTACTGGCTATAATAAGCATTAATGTGCATCCAGCAGGGGATGCACACTCCCCTGTGATATGTTCGTTAGAGATTGTAGCTTTTATTGAACCAAAAGTCACAATAATGCAATTTTCAAAGGAATTCTCCTGGCAAAAATATGCAGTGCTAGGGTTGGCCACTTTTAGAGTGCAGGAGGCATATTTCCTAGGTAAGTGCAGGAGTGATGTCTTCCATCTACCCGTCAGTGAGCTTTAATGTTCAGTGCAGTTGCCAAAGCTTCATAGTTTTCCCACAGTTTTAGTTCTAAAATAAGCACATGCACTTGCCAAACATGGGCTAGAATCTTTTTCCGTCATAAGGTAAATGGAAATAGCATACAGTAATTGTTGATCATAAACATACCATCAGATTACACATACTCTCTTTTAATTGCCTGCCTGAGTTGTCTCCACTTGTCTCTTCCCTGATCCCTGTCAGTTTTCTTACCTGGCAGTAATGTTTCCTCCTTGTCAGCCTACCTCAGCTGTGTTTATTCCATGCCTTAGTTACCCATTTGGATTGCGCTGTGGAATAAACCTCACAGATCACAGTGGCACACTTCAAAACTTTGGCTACGTAATGACAAGATACAATTGTTGTAAACATACATGGAGCACACTTTATAGCTAATAGATAACAGAGGATTAATAAGCAAGTGTGAAGAATTTTTTTTTCTAGAAACATATTAGTTGCATTTCTGGATTCTCATTATGCATTTATTAGGTTATTTATGTATTTTATTGTTATTATGGTGATGGCATCTTATGTTCCAGTTTTCTGGATGGTGCTTCCATTTTGGCAATTGCCTATGTGTTCAGAAACACAACTTACGTTAATTATGATTTATTTTGAGACATTTGTACAGGTGATTTGGGGAGGGGAAGGTGGACTTTTGTTTTGTATTTCTTAGTTTTATTTCATGTTGGATTTTGGGGTACTGGGATTCAGTTGTTTTTGTTGCGAGGATCCCTCAAACTCAGTGTGATTGGAAAAATAATGAGTGTGTAACATTATTCCTTCTCTTTTTCCACAATCTTAATATTTCTCATTTAGACTTATTGCTAGGCTAATGGTTGCTTCCTGATGTCTGGGGTCTCAGCTTTAAAATGAAAAGAACCACCATCCTTGATATTTTTTGGTACAATCAATAGATATCATCACCTTTCTTAAGAGATTCTAAAATTCTAAGCAAAGATGGGCTCCAACATAATAACATGGGTAATTGCATGGCAGCTTTCTCCTCAGCAAACACTCGCAAATGTAATGTGATGATTGTGATGCAACAGAACTTGCAGTTTAAAACCATTGATTTAAATTCAGTGCACAAGTGCCAAATATTATATAACAGGAGCTAAGTAGCAGATTATTGGCACTCAGACGATTGTAAGTTGTTTTTATCTATCTGTCATTAAAAATTAATTTTAGTTCTCCATTAACCACAGGTTTCCTTTCCCCATTTTGTATGCACTCTCCCCTTTACCTCCTTAATGTTAAAGCCCCTTCTTTTTATATAGGGCCCTTTCATCCCTTTTGCTTTGAAGACATGACACTGGCTTGATAAGCTTTGAGATTCAATTCCTGTTTAGCACATAAACACTGCCATTTTTCATAATAAAGCTTTATGTATCAGTGGATACTCCATTTCTTTCCCATGTTGTTTTTTTCTTGTTTTGTACATTTTAATACTCTAGGAGATATTTTGATGACTTGGAACTGTAGACATTCCAGGCACTAAGGTCTCTTTTTTGATCCCCCCTGTCCCAAATTCCTCTTTCAACTAATATTTTCCTTCTTCTTCTTGCTGTCAGACTGGCATTGTCCTCTCACTGGAAAACTTTTGTTTTTCTTCATTGTATAACCTAATTCTTCTTGAGCTTTCAACAGTGACGATAATGGAGCATGTGGCCAAAACATCAGGGAATGATATAAATACAACAGAAATGTGTCATGATTTATTTTTATGCAAATTATTTAGTATATTTTTATACTTGTAGTTGCTTGAAATTAGTAATGGTTTAGATGTATTTTGTTTTGCAACATCCTGGCCACTATTTTAGGTCTTCAATTCCTTTATTAGGTCTGCTTCCCTGTGTTTCTAGGAGCATGGCCTCTGATGTTCATGACCTTTTTTATAATCAACACAATGGAATAAAAGGGTGGCTAGGGATTCATTAACTTATCTGATCTCTGATTACCAAAACTCTCAAAGAAGCTTTATTTGAACTTGTGCATTTTTTTGGTTTTGACATTTTTGCTTGTTCTCTCTTGTTTTGGCTTCTTTTTCCTTTTATTCTCAACCTTTTATTGTTTCCCTATCCACATCTTCTAATCTTGCTCAAAAAGTCAACCTGCCAGTTCGCTGACAGAACAAAAAGAATCTCTCTGTTAGCAACACTCTGATGATGAATTATTCTGACCCTGCAGTTATAATATTAGTTGACTTCAATGTATTATGTTAGGTTCATGGACACTACAAGGTGGACCTGCTTTTTTCAAATGTAAAACCGTAGCAAAGTTGTGCAGATGTGACCACTATCTATCTATCTATCTATCTATCTATCTATCTATCTATCTATCTATCTATCTATCTATCTATCTATCTATCTATCTATCGTCACACACGTGTGAATAGGAGGCAGCTAAAGGGCCTGAGTAATTGTAATTCCTCAACAGACCAGGGGGCAGCAGGGTGTGCTGACTGTCTCTCTCAGTTGCTTGCAGACTATTCTTGGGAAATCCCGCCAGGTTCCAGCGCTGCTCATGATGTCACTTTCTGTTCCCGATGACTTCACTTCCGTTTTCTGCCACCAATGATGACGGTATTTTCCGGTTCCGATAACATCACTTCTGGTTATGGGGCCAATGATGATGTCACTTCCTGTACTGACCTTTAAAGCCGCCATCTTGCCTCCAAAAAATCAGTGCTGTCTTGGACTCAGATCAGTGAACATCTCTGTTCAACTTAAATACTATTTTGCAGCTGTAGAACAATATATGGGTGGCTGCCCTAAACCTTTATAATGTCTTTGTCTCATCCTTATCACACTATTTATCTGTCTATCTATCTACAATATGTGAAATGCACAATTGAAATGTCATTTTAACAGTTAATCATATTTACAATACAGGGAAAATATGTACATGAATCTCCTGTTTGTTCTTATTCCCCTTTAAGATTGGCTTAAATGGCACTCTGTATGACTGTATTCAGTTTCCTTCAATGTAAAGATGATCATACACATACTTAATTTTGAAAACTATTTATTTAAAATGTAGTTTACAATAAACATATGTTGATAACTTTAGTAGACAATTGGGGAAAAATATAAACTTAAAGCTTAATGTGGTCTAAAACAAAACAGACTCATTATATGTTAAAGCGATGCCGACTGCACTTTACCCATTAAGAATTTTTTGGTATTTTTGTGTGGTTTCAGCAGTATCACATAACACTTTGGGACAAAAATGCAGAAAAGCAGACCAAAGCTTGAAGCTAAAATTGCAAATATTTCCACAGCTACAGTGTATTTTCCTGGGGAGCTGATATAAGCAGGAATGAAAGTAATCCAGACAGCACAGAATATTAACATGCTGAATGTGATGAATTTAGCTTCATTAAAATTATCGGGTAGCTTACGAGCCAGAAAAGCAAGAATGAAGCACATAGTGGACAGTAGACCAATGTAACCTAAAACTGCACAAAATGTTATTGTTGATCCAAGGCTGCATTCAAGTATAATTCTGTCTTTATAATGTTCTGTGTTTTTGCTAGGAAAGGGAGGTGATAAAATTATCCACAAAGCACAAATCAAGATCTGTATAAAAGTTAATATAAAAACACAAAAGCGTTGTTGACTGGGGCCAAACCATTTCATGATATTGTTACCAGGAAGGGTAGCCCGAAATGCCATTAACACTACTATAGTCTTCCCCAGGACACATGAAATGCATAAAACAAACGTGATCCCAAAAACCATGTGTCGCAACATGCAAGACCAATGCGACGGTTGACCAATAAATGTGAGTGAACAGAGGAAGCACAGAGAGAGTGAAAATAAGAGAAGGAAACTCAATTCAGAATTGTTGGCTCTAACAATTGGGGTGTCTCTGTAGGATAAAAATACCATTGTCACAGCCATGGTGAAACAAGTTCCCAGCAAGGAAAAAAACACTAGTAGTATTCCGGTAGTTTCTTCAAATGCTAAGAATTCAATCTCTTTTAAAATGCATTGGCTTTTTAGGTCATTTGATTTGTACTCAATGGGACACTTTAAACAGTCAGGAGAATCTGGAAACATAAAATCACACATGTATCAGTCCAAAGTAAACTATGGAACTGACAAAAAAGCCAATAATAAACATTCATTTTCTATATTATGAGTGCAAAAAGAAGAAAAAATCCTAATTGCCTATACCTGTTATATTAGTAATTTCCCCTTCAGCACAAGGAATACAATCAAAACAGCAAATAGGCTTTCCTTTCTGGACAGCCTTACGAGTGCCTGGAAAGCAACTTTGGCTACATGCAGATCTGGGAACCTACAAAAAAATGTGATTTTATTCAAAAACTATACAGAGTCTCTTACAGACAAAAGTAAAATATCAGCAAAATATTTAAAATTAAATATTTCTAGGACTACTTTCATAATTCAAACAAAACAGCATTGTAGATTTAAATATTGCATAAATTGTTAACCTTGCAACTGTACACTCACGTAGGGAATACACTGGCTATGAATTCCCTAAACTGTGTGGACAGCAGCCCGGACACAGGCAGGCATTATAAGTCACCCCAACACACACTTTATTTATAAATACTATATACAGTGAAGCACACAATCCTAAAACTCCCCCAAAGTTCAGGCCTATCCAAAATGCCTCTTTCTCTTCAGGCCACCTCCTTTCATCTCCTCCTGAGCTCCGTCCTTCTCCGCTCCCGACTCAAGCCCCTGAACGGAGGGAGGCAGCCCCTTTTATAATCACCCGGATGTGCTCCAGGTGCCTCCCGATTAACCTCCGCCGACACTCCCCAGTGTGGCGGAAGTACCGGCCACTCACCCGGAAGCACTCCGGGTGTCCCTGGTCGTCTTCCCCCCAGCACTTCCAGGTGTGGTGCAAGTGCTGAGGACCAGGGCTTTTCAGGCATCAGGGCGCTCCCTGGTGGTTACCACGGGCCCCTATAAGGTTGAGCTTCCAAGCTCAGTTCCTGTGGTCCCCAAAGCTACCAGGGCGGTCACCCCCTTGTGGTCTGGAGGAGGCATAATCCCTCCTCTGGTCCTTCCGGGCATCCCGGCTGGGTGCCACCCCCAGCCGCTTGCCACAGTGCCCCACCGCAAGCTGAGACCTCTAGGCACCAGCAGCCTGTCCCACGAGGGCAGGTGTCCCACAGCGGGAAGCCGACACGCTCCATTCCAGGGTCTGGTCCTGCAAAACATAAATCAGAACAAGGGGCGGAGATGTTGCCCTGACGCTGCCACTGACACGTCTCTCTGCTTTGAATACGGGCAACGCTCCCCCCCTCTGACCGGGACGCCGGTGCTTGCCACTTTGGCTCCCCTTCCGAGACCTCCGTGTGTTGGGACATCGGACGGAACCGCATACGCTTCCGTCACCTCAGCCGGCTGTGGGGTTTCCCTCTGCCTCCGCAGAGGGTGGCCCTTCTCTAGATGTGAGCTCCGGTTTGGGTCTTCCTATGGGAAAGGTATAGACCCTATCCCGCCTGCATCCCTGTGGAGCGACATGAGACCGTCGCTGGCTCGGGGCGTAGGGCGCTAGGACCTGCGGCACTCAGCAGCCAGCGTCCTGCCTGCCCTCTTGCTCTCTCCCCCCTCACCGTGCGCTCGGCTCTCACCATCGCGTTCACCATCGGAGCTCCCCCTACTTGAAGCCGATCACTTACGTCACGGTTCTTTTCGGTGGAGCCTCCCTTATCCTGTACGGGGCCGGTTCTACTCACCTGCCCCATCGTACCACTCCGGCTGAAGAATCCAGCATCGCGTCGTTCCGTCCACTCACGCAGCAACTTCACGGACGCGACTGCCTTCCTCTCCAGCTTCTTCAATTCCTCACGGAGGGCACATATCACCTGTGAAAGCGACTCTGCGGGCTGAAGGCACTCCTCCAGCTCACACAGAGCCGCCAGCAAGCACAGAAAGTGAGCTGACGTTGCACTTACCTGTCTATCAGTCACACTTGCTGGCTGGTTCCTGCGGGGCCTCTCTCTTGGCCCAATCAGGTCCTTCCCCGGCTCAGGATGGACATTCCTTGGTCCCACCTCCATCCAATCATCAGCGGGCACACAAGACACACCGTCCAACCCCTTGCCTGTCTCGGGGAGGGACTTCCGGTGTGTGGCCATCTTGTCTCCCCTCCTCCCGGTGCAGTGGCGTGCCTCCGGACAGCCTCGCAACTGCCTTGTCTTCTCAAGCTGCAGCAACTCCTCCTCCGCAGCCTCTCCTGCTGCTGCCACGCTGGGGAAGCCCCACAGACCAGCACGTGTCTGCCACCGACACGGATCCAGACAGTCCCTGCCTACAACACACAAAACACGCCTGGCCATCCAGGGCCGGCTGCCGGTGAACAGGGAACTTACGTCCTAGGTCCTGTCTGTCCAAAGAAATGTCCTCGGTGTGGCCTCGCTAGACGCAATACCGTCCCGGGCACCTCCAGCGACGGCGCGCTCATAGGAGCCCGCTACACTCCTGCAACACCCGTTGTCTTCCCGCACCAGGGGGAAACGGCCCTTCTGTGGACCGGTGGCGGTCTGTGGGGCGAGTCTCTCTCGTGGGGTTGTGTGCGAGCCGCTCCTGTGGCACGTGTGTGGGCGCACCTGCTGCGCCAGGCCATCCACAAAATTATTTAAGTCGATGGGTCCCCACTTTGAAACAGGCAGAGAGTCCCATCTAGGATGCCATTGTGGACTGCAGCCCGGACACAGACAGGCAGACATCACTATAAGTCACCCAACACACGCTTTATGTATAAATACTATATATAGTGAAGCACACAACGCCAAAACTCCCCAAAGTCCAGGCCTATCCAAAATGCCTCTCTCTCTTCAGGCTGCCTCCTTTCCTCTCCTCCCGAGGTCCGTCCGTCCTCCGCTCCCGACTCAAGCCCCTGAACAGAGGGAGGCGGCCCCTTTTATAATCACCCGGATGTGCTCCAGGTGCCTCCCGATTAACCTCTACCGACACTCCCCAGTGTGGCGGAAGTACTGGTCGCGCACCCGGAAGCACTCCAGGTTTCCCTGGTCGTCTTCCCACTTCTGGGTGTGGCGGAAGTGCTGAGACCAGGGCTCTCCAGGCATCGGGGCGCCCCCTGGCATTGACCATGGGCCCCTATAGGGTTAAGCTTCCAAGCTCAGTTCCCGTGGTCCCCAAAGCTACCAGGGCGGTCGCCCCCTCATGGTCTGGAGGAGGCATAATCCCTCCTCTGGTCCTTCCGGGCTTCCC
Source organism: Erpetoichthys calabaricus (assembly GCF_900747795.2). NCBI lineage: Eukaryota > Metazoa > Chordata > Cladistia > Polypteriformes > Polypteridae > Erpetoichthys > Erpetoichthys calabaricus. The sequence continues at coordinate 132,267,402 of NC_041395.2, read as the reverse complement.
GGCTGGGTGCCACCCCCTGCCGCTTGCCACAACTGATACAGCAGTGCATTGGATTTCAAATTACATAACTTTCACCTGTGGAAGGACACCCTACAATGACACATAATGGACCTACGAGCACATACTACATTCAAACATAGCACTCTGAAATGTTGTACATCTTGCTAGACAGTGTGAGGTTGGCAACACACTAAGACATGTCTCCACATACCTTTCTATTTTGACTGTCCATTCCTTTAAAATTGGGACATTATACCCAAGCCAATTTTCTAGGGATATGTGTCTTTTCCACAAAGCAGAAGGAGCACACTTACAGATTCTTAGGCAGCTTTTTCAAGTTAAGGGCCTTCACCCAGAAATGATGGTCATCTTCATGTCTTGGCAGCAGATGAAAAACAAAAGGTGCTCCACATCCACATTCTCTTTGGCTTAAAGCTGAAAACATTTATGGTTTAAGATCTCATTTCATTTTTTACTCATTATGTCACTCTAAAGAAGCAAATACTGCTGTATCTCTGGTAGCTTGCTCTGTCTACCATTGACTAGGAAAGCTCAAAACAAAAGTGTGCTTGTTACAGGCCAAACTAGATTTTTGGATTAACAAGCTTACCCGAGGCCAAAGTACTTTGTCCACAGCGCGATAGGATGAATCAAAGTACTGCCTAATTTTTTAGTGGGAATAAAATGTAGCATTTTGAACAGCCTGAGAGTATATAATCGTTCTTCTTTTTAATAAATCAATTTAATCAAATTTGGAGTGGAGACAAAACCTATCTGGTAATCACTGGACACAAATCAGAAATTTAGCAACTTCATTCACTCTAACCCTCTAACCTAGACATTTTTGGGTTGTGATAGTGGCCAGAGAAACCACAGAGAGTAGACAGTAGACTCCATAGAGGTAGCGACTGAGCAAGGATTCAAACTCAGTCACCAGGAGCTAAGAGGAAGCAATGTTACTCATTTTGTCACCACACTAAGTGTATATTAAGTGCAGTATTTCATTATTGTTAATTATCTGAAAAAGGAAACGAGCCCTACCTTTTTGTTATTACCTTTCCACATAATGGTAATGTTATTCATTACAATTTGCTGTCCTTCTGGCAGTGAAGCATCATACACACCAATTTTGACAAACTTAATCATTCCTTCTTTACTGAGCTGCCAGTTTAACAAGTCATATCTTGCAGCTGGGTCACCATTTTCATCAAAATATAAAGTCTCTCCATAACTTGTTGTAAAATTAACATGCTTCATATTATCTAGTACCTTTTAGGAAGCAACAGTTAGTTACATACTAACATACAATAAACAAACAAAGAAGTCAACTGCCATATCTATCAGTCATTCGTGTACCTTAAAATCCCTTACCTGCCAAGGTTCAATGTTCATTGCATTACCACAAGAATAATTTTCATGCTGGTTACTCTGACATTTAAAAAGATGGCGTACAGCATACGCTATGGCGTACACTGCTTTATATGCAGTTTCTGAGCCAAGGCACTCATTGCCTTTTACTGTGTTATCTTCTCCTGCTGATGTGCAATTCATTGTGCTTTCCCAAAAGCTTTCCAAACCTGTATTGTTGGGAATGTTGTTTGGGATAAATTTCATTAAGAAATTTTGTAGGCCTGGTACAACTGGATTCATGATATTAATACCAATAGTGCCTTCAAGGACTTTGTAATTTTCCTCTGTTGCAAGGTACTCATTGTATATCCAGCCATCACTGCCTACCCATTGCAAGTATGTGATATTTTGATGAAGAAGTTCATTTATTAAATATTCCAGGTCAAGAAATATTGCAAATGCAACAACTACTTTTGACGAAGCTTTTTTCATAGTTTCTACTACTTTCAGAATTTTGTCTCTTGGACTATTTCTATAAATTACTTCAGAATATTCAATGCATATTTCTTCATTCTGGAGAGCTTCTATAAATGTGGTAATACCAGCTTTACCATAGTCATTATCACTGCTCACTGCTCCGACCCAGGTCCACCCAAAGTGCTTCACAAGCTGTGCTAGGGCTCTGCTTTGATAATAGTCACTGGGTATTGTTCTAAAGAAAGTAGGAAACTCATGTTTGTTGCTAAGACAGGCACAAGTAGAGTAGTAACTTACCTATATAAAATAAATCAATAGCAACAAAATTTAGTTATTGAAATTTAAATTCCAGATGAATTTAAAAAAGAAACAATTTAACAAAGAAACAAATATACGTAAAATAATATAAATATAATAAAATTACACACCACCGGTATGTGAAGAGGTCCAAGTAACTCAGCAACAGCAACGGTAGGTGATGATTCCGGCATTCCTATGATTGCATGTACAGTTGATGGTTTAATGCAAGATATATCAGAAAGCGTTCCTTCAGGACCATTCACTAAATCCATTGCTGCCTTTATAGCCAAAGGGACAGAACTGCAGTCATCATATATTTTATAACCCAGAGAAGCACCAGGCAGTAGCATTGAATTGTTTATTTCTTCAATGGCAAATATCATTGTTTTAGCAAATAGAAATTCCTTCACATTTACACTGCAAGGAAAATGAATATATATTTTACTCTCATTGTTAATCTGAATATGTCATTTTGCAACTACAAAGGTTTCCTATTATTATACATAAACTTGTATATTACAATAATGCAGTTGAATGTACAACTATTAATAGTTCTATTATTTAGTACTGTATATAGTTAGGTTTAATTCATCAAAATTAACGTTCTTCCTTTTGATAAGGCTTTAACTATCAGACACCATAGTAGCTTATCACTTGATTGAAGTGAAATCCCATCCTAGTCACTTGAAGTATGCATTTTCTTCTACATAATGTTTGGGTTTCTATTAGGCTTTCCACATTCAAATCATGGATGTGAAGTTGACCAGTGACTCTAAACTGGCATTTTGTGTACATGTGTGAATGAGCGGACTGGCATCTTAACCAGTGTGTATTCTTGTATTGTGTCAAATGCTGCAAACACAGACTGTGGCTTCCTCTAACCTAATTTGGATTAAGTGATAGTAGAAAATGGATGGATACAGGAAACATTAATTATTAGGAATTATTCATCCATGCATCCATTTTATATATCTTCTTATTTCAGAGACTGATAACATGGAAGACATTCTGGTAAGAAGCTATCTTGTAGTAAAGGTAAACACATCCACTCACATTGATATAATTTAGCATCCATAATTAGTCTACCTATATGTCAGAAATTAAACTAGTTGTGTAGGACTATATGCCTAAGCACCATGGACAGAAGCTTTTCCTGCTACATAATCATTTGCATATTATATTCAGTGCAATTTACACACTACAATAAACTCTTTTTTAAACCTTGCAAAATTTGTCTACATAGATATAGTTATTTTTCTGTTTAATTTACCCAATAAATTCATTTAAAAAAACAAGTTAAATAATTACTTTTAAAGGTTAAGTAATGGTAAAGGAAGTTATGTATATACTTTCATAGTATACTATAATGAATCTTACAATGTTTATACAGTGTTATCACAAGTATGATACTGTACAACTAAGCTATAAAAAGACAGGGAAATATTTAATTCTCATTTCAATAGGTAAATCATTATATACTTACTCTGTACATATTATTGGCTTTGGTAAAGTGTTAAACATCGGATTGAATTCTTCAATAGTATTGTGAAGTGAAAAGACTGCTCCAATCATTATGTCTCCTGCTTTAGAAAGTAAAGGCATATCTGATCTGCCCTGTAACCTACAAATAGGTTCTTCTGCTCTTACAAAAAGAGGTATAAGAGTAAAAGTAAGAAATATCATTTCAGTCTTTTATTTTAGTATTGCAGCACTTTTGACAGACAGTGTTCTTATATAGTGCTGTACCTTGAGAATCAACAGTGATTACCTAGTGGAAATATTCATATGAATCAAAGTAGTAATTCTCAAAGGAAGACCTGACAAGAGAGAAAAACCATACCTCATCTGTATCATATCAGATAATCTTTGGAGTAAATTTAGGAAGAGAATAATTTTAGGAAAATCATCACAATATACCACTAGTTGAACACAGAAAACAAGATAGGTAAAATAATTAAAGATTACATCATGTCATATTTAAGTGGATTTCATTATGCAAAAAAATTGACACTGTACAGTATATATTTCAGTACCTTTAATGTAAAATAAAAATATTTAGGGTACATTGATGACATAATAAATAGTTTTAATTAATTATATTTATTACCTGCAGAAGGACATTAACACCTCTTATAAATAATGTTTAAATCAAATACCTATAAAATATGCAGCATGTCATAAACAAAAGTTGTTCTTTCCAAAGCATGTAAAATTATAAATTGCATATCTATTACAAACCCTGGTACACACAACAACTCTCAGTTATGCAAGTCCAGATAGCAGATTCATTTATTTTATATTCTTTTTTTCATCTCATACTAGAACACTTTAATGAGTGTTATCATACAGTGTTAGATACTCAATAAGTTGCATTAACTTTAAGTGTAGTCTGTCAAGCTGTGCCAGTGGCTCAAAAGACACAAGCCCTTTTCTTTACTTTCAATGTTTTTGCACCTCTTTCACCAGCAGATTCCACCTGGAAGTCCTGTAACAAAGGAAGGGAATAAGCAGGGAGAGCAACTAGAGAATATATGGTATTCACAATTGTTTAGGAAAAGAATGCAATAGAAAGCATCTGTAATCATCTAAATATAGACAATAACAAAAACTGGAAATGGAGAACTAAATTGGAACAAAATGCTTATATACAAAGGTTCACTCCAGCATAAACACAACTTCTATAGTTAGGTCAGTAACATGAACATGCTTAAGCAAATTTATGAAATTTTGAAAGCAAACACACAAAGATGTAACATGCAATTTAAATGTAGATTCTGTAAAATTTAAAACAATCTGAGTTCTTAACCTCAGAAGCAGCATGAAGTTATGTATGGAGACCTTTTAATGGACAGTGACTGAAAAGTGAAAAAGGGACACATTGCGTGTCACAGTTTTTTTACATTATGGTGGTTCTCACCAGTGGCTCCAAGTGTGAGTCATGTGGTCTGAAAGCTAACCGTCATCAGGCAAGCTGACTTTTAAATTACACAGATTCACTTTTTCCATCATTTATCTGCTTAAGTATTTATTTGTATCAATCAAGACTTCTAGCCAATATTGGTGCTACTAAATTAATATACTTTGATTAATAAAGAACACCAAGTAACTTTCTTGTGGATGGTAACATTTACTTCAGTTCTGGTGTCATGAAACCACACCTTCCTGCTATGCTCCTGTTTGCTTAATGTTGTCACCTCTTTCTCCTTCATACATCTACATGTATAAGGGGTTATTATGGACAATATTATGGGCTTAAATCTGGAACTTTGCTGGATTAGAATCTTCGTATTTCTCACATAAATACCTTTTGTAAAATAATTCTGTGAAAAGAAAAGCCGAGTTACACTAACAGTGAAGCTACAAGAAGATTTGAATTCATTTAATAGCGCAGTCATATTGTTATGGTTTTAACAGGGTTTCTTTCCAAGTTTTAATCATTTATTGTACTGTTTTTTTTTGTAATATTTTGATTTATTTGTTAAAAAAGTGTTTTTTATTAAATTCTTTCTTCTTTGTTTTAATTGTTACACACTTGTCTGTTTTTCAGTTATTCTTAAGAGAAAAAAGAAAGAGAAAAAAGGAAAACAAGCAACTGAGGAAATTCTCTAACATCAAATAAGGAAAACCACTACTAATGTCTCCCACCCTTAAGACTGAGGGAACAAATAAGGATAGAGAGAAAAAGAAGAACTATGCTGATGACATTATGCCTTTATCATCCTGATAAAAACAAAATAAAAGGTTCTTAATAAGTGAAACTGTCTTTTCAAGAGATGATGTAATAGATAGAGAAGAGACATTAATGCAATGTGGTGATAGTTCTAAAAAAGTAAAAAATAAATTAATTGAGGTAGCTATTGAACAATGGTCTGGATTTTCCCAGTGTGATGCCATGAGGATATCAGCAGCCCTAGATGTGATAAGTCGTGCAATGGTGACAGTGTTTGCTTGAGCATATGTGTGAGTGAATAGGAAACGTGGGTGTAGCTATTTATAGAACATGTAGCATAGCAGGTTAAGTAGTTACACGGTGGCACTTACCTCAAGCAGGTTAGGTGTTGAAGTTCTGGTAGTGGCAGGAGAAACAGTAAATGGCTACGGGCAGGATGTGCCTGTTAGAGGCAAGATGGGAGGTTCATTGTGCACAACATGAGTCGACCAGGCTGCAGTGTACAATGTATCCAGATGCTAAGGTACCTAGCTGCAGATAGAAGTAGGAAAAAGTGTGCTGTTTAGGGTACAAAGAAGAAAAGGTCCCTAAGAGTGTGAACGGGCAGTGATTACTTACCGAAGCGTAATGGGAAGTTGGAATTGCCATTGTGTGGCTTGTTGTGGATACATGTGTCGGTAAAAAGCAAATGGCTTTGTAAGCTTTCTTCTTTCTAGGTCACAACACGTAGAATAGAAGTCAAGCGAGATGTCCTTCGGGATTGGTTGTAGAAGTCCCGGAGGATGTATTAGAGGGTAAGACTGACGTCAGTAGAGGAAACAGTAGTCAGTAAGCCAGAGACAGAATGTGTGCATTGAAATAGGCTATTGTGATGGAGAGAGTGTGACGGGAATCTGTAGAATAGCTGGAATGAGCGCTAGGAAAAAATAAATGTACAACAAAACACTAATAATGACTCTAAGGTTACTGCTCTAACTATTTTTCATTAAGTCCATTTGGAAAAACCGTCCCCAATGCCGTAATCCATTGTAATTCTTTTTTTAGTCTATCCGTCTTAGTCCAAAAACTGGCACTTTCTAAGGGAAAGAAGAGAGGTTCATGACCTACCTGACTAAAATGTGTATATAATATTGTCTGTTTACTTTGATTTTCTATTAACCTCAAGTGTTGGATAAACCTAACTTTTATTGTATTTTTTGTTTCTCCAATATATGTTTGTCCACAATTATTACATTGTATTGCATATATGCAATTTTTAGAAGTCAATTGCAATTGTTGATAAATAGGAAATTCATCACCTGTACTAAGATTTTTGATCATTTTCTTATTTTTAAAGGGAATGCACAATGCTGTCTTATTCTTTTTCCTTAGGGTACATGAAGCCCTCACCAAGTAGTCTTTTAAATTTTTATTTCTCCGATAGACCGAAACCAGTCTAACTTCCGCCAACCCCTCTTCCATCAATTGGGCCCCTCTAAAATTATTTTTCAACCCCTTCACTACCTCCTGTGCTTGTTTGGAAAAAGTAAACACCATCGGCAATATGTTTTTATCAGGTACTCCGTTCCTACCCTGACCATCCCGTTCATGTACTTCCAATCCCGGGGTCCGCACCAATCCACCATTCCCTATATTTTCCTCCACCCCATTATATAATGGGAATACTGTTCTAATTGCAGGTCCCCCCTCCGAGTTATTGTTATTAGGGCTCACCCCCATTACCTCCATCCTATCGGGTTGAAAATTAACTCCAGGGTTCCCCCTCATCTGATTAGCCTCAGAACTCCCCCCATGGGCTTTAGGATTAGGATTATACAATGGGGGTGATAATCTAATTTCAAATCCCTCCTCATAGCTCAAGGGATTCCAATTCCCCTCCAATGTCTCTAGCCCATCTAATTGGAACTTAACCTTAGGGCTCCAATCCCACTGATTAACCTCAGGGACCCTCCTCTGATTAACATCAGGGACCCCCCCATGGGCCTTAAGGTCAGGGTTGTGTGTAGGGGGTGATGACCTAATTTTAAAGCCCCCCCCACAGCCCATAAAACTGGGATTGCCATCCATTATCTGATTCACCTGGAGTTGATTGGAGACCTTAACCTTTAGAGCTCTTGGGATAAGTCCTACCTCTTCCATTATTACCATATCACTGCTCACATCCTCTTCCACTAAAATGGACCGATACTTATACTTATTCCCCTGATCCCCTTGCAGTTGTTCACTATCTTGTTTATTAATCTTTTGTTTCTTATTTTGCAGGTCTTGGATGTTCCAACGAGGAAGATAAGCAAAAGAAGGAAGGAATCGATAGAAGAGAAGGTAAGTACCCCCGTTCAGAAAACTAATTAACTGTTTAAACCTAGGTACCCATGAAGCAGAAAAGCAGGAAGTCTCATCCATCAATATAGACATGAATCTAATCCCCTGTACATATAAAGACTTTTCTAACCCCAAGGAATCTCCCACCTCCAAATCCTCTTCTAAGTCATACGTTGTTAACCAGGAAATATCTGACCCCTCCATCCCAATAGCCTCATCCATACGAATCTGAGGAACTCCTGTATTTTTATTCAAATTAATGACTGGGTAATTAAGATATCTCTGTTGTGTCTGCGCCACCTCATGCCTAATCTCCCTTAAAAATCTTCTACTATAACCCCTTTTCCTAAGAGATTTAAATAGAATACTAACAGCCTCATCTATGTATTCCTCCTCCATATTAATCCTATAAAATCTAATTAACTGTGATTTAACAATACCCCTAAAGGTATGTCTTGGATGATAGCTAGATTTTTGTAAAAGAGCATGCGTATCTGTTTCCTTGAAAAAAACTTTAGAGAAAATTCTCCTATCCCCCTCCGGTATTGTTTTAACATATAATTGCGTATCCAGAAAGCTCAGGGAGTCCGCACTAATCTCTGCTGTCAAATTAATAGTTTGGTGTACACTATTCAAAGTATATACAAATACTTCAAACTCCTCTCTAGTGTACGTCCAAATCCCAAAAATATCATCCAAATATCTAAGGTATAAATATGGTAACCTATGACACCTAGAAAAGGCCTGTTCCTCCCAATCTGCCATATATATATTAGCATAGGCAGGGGCATATCTCTTACCCATAGCTGTCCCATAGGTTTGTAAATAAAGAACCCCATTGAATTCAAATTCGTTGGTTTTCAAATTTAGCCTTAATAACTCTAGGAGGCTTTTGTCTGGCCTGGTCGCATCCGGATATCGTCGAAATGTCCTATCTATTGCCTCCAATCCCAGATCAATATCTATATTGGTGTATAGGGATTTGACGTCCATAGAAAACATAAACGCCCCTGGTGGCATTATTTTATTTTTGACCAACTGCAGAAAATGATACGTATCTTGTACATAGCTGTTGTGTTTCTGAGATAACGGATTCAGATAATAGTCAATAAATTCTGAAGCCCTATACGATTCCGAAGAACAATCTGAGATGATTGGTCGGCCTGATGGAATCTCATACGGAATTGTCCAACTTTCCGGCTTTTTATGGATCTTAGGTAATAAATAAAATTTCCATGTAGATGGATCTCCGGGACCTTTTAAATACCTTTTCTGTTTAGCCGTTATAAACCCTTCCTCTTGCATAGTTTCCAAAATCTTGACCATTTTTGAATATGTCTTTTCCCGATTAGATTTTTTAAGCGGTCTATAATGTAATCTATTAGATAACTGTCTCTTAGCTTCCAGGATATATTGTTCCCTGTCCATCAGAATTGTCATGGAGCCCTTATCAGCAGGTTTAATAATAATTTCTTTACTATTCAATCTCAAATATTCTAAAGAGATTCTTTCTGCTGGAGTCAAATTATCTGGAGCCCCAGACTTAACCTGCAATGTTCTTAAGTCCTGCCGGTCGTCTTTAATCAGATTTAAAATAGTCGAACTAATTTTACTATTTACTGGTTCCCAATGTGACGGTTCAATAAATCTCTCTGGTATCTGACCTCCCTGGTATTCAAAATAATCCAATAACTTCAATCGTCGATGGTATTTATATACGTCTCTCTTAATCTCCTCCAAATCTGTTTCCATCGGCACCGGAATAAAGGTAAGTCCCTTTTGCAGTAATGATATATCTGATTGTGTCAATCTAAACTTATTACTTAAATTATAAATATTCACTTCCTTTGCATCCACAAACCTATAAGATTCCTGAATTAAGTCCAAACAATCTAGTCAATGATCAGCAATCTCATAGGCCTGTTCTGGTTTCCAATGCAAATTATCTCCCTCCACTAACTCAACATCCCCCTGGCCAAGACTATCTACTATTTCAATCGCTCGCAATGTCGATAAATAATCATTAAGCTCTCGTATTCTAGTAACTACCTCCTCCGACTGTTCCTCTACTGAGTACGGTAACTTAGCCATATAGATTGTAGCCTTAGGAAACATTCTAGTCATACTACTCAAAAGAGGAGGCACAATCTTATTCCATCTAGTAGGTCTAGTTTTATTACAATCATTTAACCCAACTGACACCAATACTTTCAATATTTTATAATTTGGTTTCCCCATACGCTGTATAATATCTTGCAATCCTCCAACCGTTATACCTGGGAAACTAAATGCTTCCACCTGGTCCTGCCTAAAATGGGGGATCCGAGCAATATTGGAATCCCCAAGAATTACAAAAGGTTTACTAATAATTGGAATCTTAAAGCCTACATCCCTCCACCCTTTCACTCTAACCGGACGATCTACAATCTCGATTTTATTAATATCCTTCATATTATTAGTGGGATCAGTTTGGGATGTGGAGTCACTCATGACCTCAGATGTCAACTCCTCCCGTCTCATCTTTTCCCCAAAACCTACAATCTGTTTTAACTGTTGGTCACCAGGGTGTTGTTCACTAGATATGGAGGATGTCCCTATAAGAGATAACCCACAATCAGATGATTTATCACATTCTATTTCCTTCTGTTCACCCATCATTCTAAACTCTTCTATCATATCTCTCTCCCCTCCAGGATTCAAAGACGTACTGTCTGCTGTCTCGAGACTCTTAAAGGTAAGTAACCCTTCTTTTTGTATATTTAAATCTCTAGCACTTCTTTTAGTTTATACCCCAAGATTGTTTCAAGAATGGGGGAATAAACATGGTGAGCCGGATTTTTTTTTATTTGTTTTTTTTTTTGTATTTTAAGTTATCCCTACCCTAAAGTGACCTCAAAAGATGATGAAGGGGCAAAGGATCGGAGTGGAGGAGTAGACTCTGAGTGTCTTGGTAGATGTTTTCTGAGTAAGCTGGATAAGGAGAAATAGGGGCATAGGCCCAGAGTGCCAACATTTTTGTTTTCTTTTTTTTTTTTATATATATTCAACTGCATACATATGGACTATTTAATGAGCTCTGCACTACTTGCACTTTATTTGTTCGTCTGATGATTTTTTGAAGACACCAAAAACTTATATATTGTCATATCGCTTGTTTTTAATGAAGAACTGTATATATTTTGTTTAACATCTTGTCTCTGTCTCACTCACTCTCCATGGTTTTGGCTTGGACATGACTACTCTTGTGGCGAGCTTGGGGCAAACAGTAGAACTTACAATAATCAACCTCTTATTAACAGCTGAAGAGGAATGTGATGAAAAATATATAAGTAAAAAAAGTGAAGAACATGGAAAAGTAATATCTAAAGTGATTTAAGGACAGGTGGAAATTGAGGTGTGGGTAGCATCACACTTGCATAATCTAGGCATGTTAGTCATCTTAATTATAGAAAGACAAAATTGAATTAGGCTGCATTATGCAAAACCATTTAACTTTTTTCAAAACTCAGAAAATATTTTACACAGCAATATGAATTGGAGGAGGAGTTGTAATTATGGGGAAGGTATTTAAAGGAATTCAAAATAGTGATGAAATGGAATAGATGGTGATCTGTTAAAGAAATTTAAAAGAGTGGGGGGGGGGGCAATTTGCTTCAATTAATATTATACTCCACATAGTTCTTCTTATTTATGAAATATGTATAAAGTATGAGGTAAATTCTTTAGAAATACCATACAAGTAGCAGAATATTATCAGTTTACATAGATATTTTATGAGATGTATCATTAATAGTTATAGGGGAAAACAACTAAGTGTCACATAAAAATGCTTTAGTAAATATAAATAATTAAGTAAATAAATAAATCTAAATAAATTCATAAGCTGTTTGTTTATCTTATTGTCTGATTGCTCAGTTATTACACAAAAAGCCCTAAACAGAATTTCACCACGGTCTGCATGTGTGTTTTCATTGGTTCAACTTAAAATATGTTATATGATGTATTGAGGAAAATGTTTGTAATGGAGGGGGGCAACCCAAAAACTAGTACCAATAAAAGGGGCTAAAGTTCTTATCATGCAGAAGTGCAATGCAGCTGATGGGAGGACACCATTATCAACATGTAGTACATTTTGTACTGGCCAGAGCAGGATCTCATTTAAGACTTTTAGCAGGTTCAGTATTTTATTCTCAAATAATTCTGATAACAGTTTTACCGATTTCCTGGATTACAACTTTTGTATGTCACTTTGTTTCTTTGTGGTTGTGTTTAGTTATGCTGAATTTTTTCCCATTTATTTTCATGTAAACGCACATTCCAAAACGGGTGTAAGGTGTTGCCAAACCATGTTGGAGCAATTTTTGTTTCTTTCAACCCCCTTTTTGTTGAGTTTTGGGATTGCAAAATTTCAGGCAAAATTAAATTTAGAGTTAATTTCACAAAACTGTATGCGAAAAGAGAGTCAGCCGTCTTCCTCACCACTACCTGTTATTTAGTAATGTTATACACAGGTTTTAGAAAATGTATTGATGGATGGATGTATATTATACATAACCAATGATGCACGATTCTAACTACTGGACAAGGACAAAGGCAGCTGTAATAATTATTGCAGTATATATGTATAATTTTATTTAGTTTATGGTTATGTATTGTGCATGGTATGTTTTAAAGATTTTATTTTAGATTCAATGTATTTTGAGAAAGTTTTATTTTTTATTTCCTTTCTAATTCTTTGTTTATGTGACACGTTAGAAGCCTTCATGTAACCTCTAATTGTCTTGCCAGTTACTTCACAAGACGTGAGGTATACAGTATGTGAAGTTTGCACATTCTCCCTACATCTGGTTAGATTGTCCTCAAGCTACTCTGGTTTTACTCCCCACATCCTTAAAGATGTGCATATTCTTTTAATTAGCAGGTCCAAACAGACCCCTTTAGAGAATGAGATTGTCCTTAAGTGGGCCCTGCAATAGACTGACTTCTTGTCTTGATCTTCTACAACAGGCATGAGTCAGGTATGTTACATTATTTTATATTATGTTATATATGAAGTGTTGCCATGGAAAGGAGGTACCAGGAAGAAAGGGAGCAAAAAGAGGCAAGCGTGGTATAGCCCCTTTGGGAGAAGAACTTACACTTGTAATAGGAGAACCCTTTAAATACTACTGTGGGATAATAGCTGACAAGGGGCCATATGCCATTTACTGTATTTGAGAAGAGGCAATTTCACTGTCATCATGTACAGTATGTCTGGCCTTCTGACCAGCGAGCTAGACTGGTAGAGGCCTTGGTAAATTCCATGAAACTGCAGGTGGAAGCACAATGTAATGATATAGTACAAATGCAAACACGTGTTCTTTTATGAGGAACATTTGAGGGTTGAAGAAACCAGGTGTACCTGGTTCATTGAGACCAAGGAATACAGAGAGACATGGGTCTAACAGAGACAACACTGGGTGAAAGGCTACAGGACTCTGAAAGTGATTTTGGAGAATTGCCTTAAAAGCAGATCAAGAATTCAGTATACAGTTGGTCCTTGGGTATAGGTGAACTAAATATGGAGTGTAGAGGTGTTTTAGGGTAAGTACTAAAAACAAAACGAAACAAAGGCCATGGCTAATAGATAGAGGGAGACATCAAGAGGAAAGAAAAGGGGAGCTGTTTTTGACTTTGTGGCACAGTGTTTAGGTGAGGGGGCAAGTGCATAAGCAACCCCATTGGATATATTGGAGGACAAGCATTAAAGATAGACCTAGTCCAAACCAACAATGATATATTTGAAAGGGCATATTTTGTTATTTGGATTGGCATTCCATTCACATTGAAACAGTGTTTCTGACCACTGAAAATGGATCATTTTGAAAATGCACCCAAACGTGTATAAATTACAAAACACAGGGTTTTGCGTAGCAGTGTGGATGGGAAAAATAGATTTTTTAAATATTTATATATAATTGGCCTGTAATAAGACACTTGTAACATTAAAAGCAGTTGTAATTCTTTTTGTGTTTAGACAAGGAACTAGGTTAAGGGTTTTTTTCTCATTCTTTATGCATTTTATTTTAATTTCAGTTTGCTCCATAAACAAACCGAGTGCTTGTCTGTGCATGCCCAATAGGGTAGTTTTACGGTACAGATTTTTATCATTTCAGTTTGGATGACAAACTTAAAAACAATCTGAAAACATTAGTGTGGACGGAAAACTTCTAAAATGAAAATGGCCTTATCAATTTGTTTTCTGTTTATTAATTTGGTACATTGTTTTTATTTATACCTCCCTTATGTTTATTCTTTGTACAGTTTCATTCTTTCCTAGATGAATTCTTTTGTCTTTTGAGATCACTTATCTTGTGGGGACAGATGTGATTCGTAAACGAGAATACACGTTTGAGGACAAAAAATTTGCAGTGAATAGAAGCAAAATTTGTCACTGCAATTGCTACACTCACAGGGCATCCTCCTGAAAGACACACCCTTAATTCCTCCAGCCTTGTCAGCGGTTTACTGGTGTTGTTAGGCAGATTTGATGATTCTGGTGTTTTGAGTGCTGAAATCTGCATCTACTGTGGCTCTTCGTTATCAGCTCTGTAACGGCAGTCCTTTTGATGATGTGTGACACACTGTTTGTTTCAAATGCATATTTTGCAGTTCATGTATTCACAAGCATAGCTGCCAATTGTTCGACTGTTAGACTATTGTTGTAACGGTGAACAACAGAAAGCACATGACACCTATAACAACATATTCTTCATGTTTACTACTCGCCCATTGATGTCTTTGAATGCCACTTTATAATCTGATGTTATATAAAATGGTTTTGCTTGCAACAGGTTGTTTATTCTTAACATGTTTTGGCAAAGGCGCTTTATTGGCGCCGACCCGACACAGACTGACACCGGAGGCACGGGTAAAATAAACTATTTTTTCTTCAGCCGTGGGGCACGTCTTCCCCGTATCCCACAGGCCCTACGCAGTCCCCAAAACACACAAAGAAAAATCTCCCCAAATCACACTCTTTGTCTTCCTCCACTACTCCTCCCAGGCAGCTTTGTCCTTCTCCTTCCGACTCTGGCGCCCTGAGTAGTGGCTGCAGACTCCTCTTATAGCCCACCCACAAGTTCTGCAGGTGCTCGTTAACCTACTTCTGGCTGCACTTCTGGGTGTGGCTACGCTCCTGCCCAGACGGGCTCGTTAGGCCATGCAGCTCTATGCAGCTCCCCCTGGCGGAGGCCATGGAGCCCAATCAAGATGAGCTCCGGTGTTCCATGAAAGTGGCCCCGACGCAACCCAGGTGGGCTGGCAACAAAGGTTCCGAGGGATGTAGTGTGGCTCCCATGGCTGCTCCGTTGGGATCTAGTGACAAAGGGGCGTCCCGGCAGACATGGGTCCCGGCTGTCCGCCACAATGTGCAATGTAATCGCTGCACAAGCAACAACCATTTGTATGCCTAATAGTTTTTTTAGGACACTTTTCAACAACAAACGATTCAGCATAAACCACTGCTTGCTCTCTGTCGGACAAAGTTAACAAGAGCAAGACTGCTCTTTGCAGTTTGAAATCACTGCTCCTAATTGAGTGCTGCCTTTGTGAGGTGTTGGATTGGTTTAGAAATGAGACATTCAGTGAGCAATTCTACCACCCACTTTTAAGCAAAATTCACTCATGGCCATCTTTAGATGTATATATTATATGTCTGGCTTCAGCAAAACTATGAGAGCACCACCAAACCAAGGAAAAGAACAATATTCATTGTTTGATAAAAATATCTACCTTCTTTGCTGAAATAAAAAACAAAAATAAACAGGTGCTGAAACCTTATCTACAGGGACAACACTGAGCAGCTTAATCAGTACTGAAGGATCGGCGCTCAAGGGACGGAATGCTCCTACTGAAAGGGAGAGTGAGTACAATCGTGGAGGAGTCTGCCCTAGGGATCCGAGGGATGACTACGAGTGCGGGAAGGAAGATGGGAGGACAAATGACCCCAAGCGGTCTGGCAGATGCCGGTGGAGGCAGCCAAGACGGGGGTCGGTAGTGTTAGAACCGCAGCGGTTGAAGTAGCTCCCGCTGAGCAATCCTTGGGTGAGCTGGAGAGACAGAGAAGGAGCTGTGCTTGGCTGGTGTGATCCCAAATGTCTGCTGCAGGTTTTAATCTCGTTTTAGCCTTGTTTTAAACATCTGGATTTTACCTGATTTTATGGATTATTTATTTATGGACACTTGAAGCACTGCACTTTATTTGGGCACTGTTTTGTTTTTGGATTTCTAATATTGAATAAAAGCACTTGCGCCTTTTTCCACCACCCTCTTGCTTCGTTTGGTGCCCTCATTGTCCTCATTAATTAAACAGGATGACTCGGCTAAAGGATACATCTGAATTATCAACACATCTCATGTCTCACAATAATAAAAGTGTTTATAAGTGTTTGTTTCTCTAATGCAAGCAGCATTATAGTTTGCATAAACTTCACATAAATGTTGTCAGTTATACATGTACACTTTGTATAGATTTATGCAGAAGGGTGAGGAATCACATTATTAATAATAATAATAATATAATAATAATAAATAATAATAATATTATTATAATCATTGTGTTTTAGTAGATCAACTCATTCCTAATAGTGACTAGTGCATCCTCTTACTGAAGTGCTGCTTGCAGGAATCAAGTCCACATATATGATATGGGAGTGCCAAAAAAAGATTATAATATATAGGTCATAGTACCTTGAAAAGAGGTGATGTCTGCATCAATGAAGCATTTAACACTACTCTATAATCAAGGTCTTGTATCCATTGTTCTGTAAACCTAGTTACCAATAGATAGTGATAAATGACACAATATAACAGTGATTATTGTTTTAAGAGTTTCAGTGACAAAGATGCCTCAACTTGCTGACATTTTAGTAAAAACATTAACAGGACTGAGGCTGGTAATAAACTCAGAGAACAAGACATCATCAGCAAAGGGCATTTGTAGTTAGAGGCACATTCTCCTGCAGTGTGAGGTGTCACCTTAAAACAGTTTGTAAGCACAGGTTTAATGTACATCGTGAGAAGTCATTTTCAAACTTTTAACTTTGCAGCAGGAAAGTATATTTGGGTTGTATTGCACTTGCCACTTTTTACATTTTGTAATAAATGTTTTTAATGATAATGAGGAAATTTAAACAGGTAATTATTTAGCAGTTAAGAAATTTTAATATCCATCCATCCATTCATCCATCCATTCAGCCAGCAATCTGCCAAACCCACTATTTCAGAGCAGGGTTGCTGGGTAGCTTTGAATCCATCTTCACTTTATTTACTGTAAATAAATTCAAGTGTGATGAACTGGAAAAGAAAAGTAATTATTGTCACAATTATTTGACCACAAAACATGAAAGGTTCATAATATTATGGGTTGCATTTGCACGGAATAATGTAGGCTCATTCATCATGTGGAAAGAATTGAAAAAAATCATCATTGCTGAATTATTCTTTGTGCTCCCTTGTAACCTAATTTGATTCATTAATCGACTGCCCCACTAGGTTGGTTATCTTTTAGGATTACTATGCCTCCATCAGCAGTATTTTCAGACTTCCATTTTTTATGAATGTGTAGAAGCCAGATAAAAAAATGAGGATGCAGTCAACAAGTAAAAAATAAACTGAGCATTTATGAGAAAAATTTGAACAGCATCCTGAGACATTTTCAGCCTTCATTAATAAGACATCAGATAACTGACTTTCTCATGAAATTGTAGACAGTGTCAAATTGTAGGCAGCAGAAAATTCAGTACACATTTTGCAAATAGTACATGATGGGTTAGTACAGTATATAAAAAAATCATATTTGCATTTCCAACCTTTGTTAGCACTACCTGTATATCACAGAACACCATCCATTCTCATGTTTTTAATAGATTTTACACATGTTCAAGAGTCAAAAAACATTAAATTATTTTATTTTACCCATCAAATGTTTCTTTGTATTACTTTCTGGTTTTAACAAAATAACATAACATTTAGGAATAAAAATACAGAATAATAATGCAAAACTTGATGCTAAAATGGCAAAAATTTCCACAGCAACGGTAAATTTCCCTGGGGAGCTAATATAAGCAGGAATAAAAGTTATCCAAACGGCACAGAATATCAGCATGCTGAATGTGATAAATTTCGCTTCATTAAAATTATCGGGAAGATTTCGAGCCAAGAAAGCCAGGAAAAAGCATACTAAAGAAAGAATTCCAATGTATCCTAATGCAGTACAGAATGCTACTGCAGACCCTAAGTCACATTCTAAAATGATAATTTCTTTATAAAGCTTAACATTCTTAGTGGGAAATGGAGGTGAAGTAGCCAACCATAGAGAACAAATTAGGACCTGTATTAAAGTAAAGGTACAAACACTGGCTCTCTGCTGGTTTACTCCAAACCATTTCATGATATTATTACCTGGCAGTGTAGCCCTAAAAGCCATTAATACAACTACTGTTTTTGCCAAAACACAGGAAATGCACAAGACAAATGTTATGCCAAATGCTGTATGACGCAACATACAGGAATATTCACTGGGTTGACCAATGAAGGTTAGAGAACACAGGAAGCACAGGGTCAAGGAAAAGAGGAGAAGAAAACTTAGTTCTGCATTATTTGCTCTAACAACAGGAGTATCACGAAAATAAAAGAAGACCAATGTGATGAACATGGTAACACTTGCTCCCAGGAGTGAAAGTGTTCCAAGCAAAATTCCCATAATGTCACCGAATGACAGGAACTCCATACTTTTCAAAAGGCACAGGTCTTTTTTCTCATTTGGCCAGAAATCAAGAGGACATTTCAAACAATCAACAGAATCTGTTAAAAAAAATGAAAACAAAATTGAAAAAAGTCTTTTACATAATTTGCTTACATTATTATTATTTTTTTTACCCATAATGTTTCAAAAAAAAATTGTGCCCTCAAATGCAATATATTTTTAAATGTTTTGGAAGTTCCATTTTAATCCTTCAATAATTAATCTGTAACTAAACAATATATTTCCTGTTTGGAATCAAGGCTGTTTTACTGTGTAGTAAGTAGTATGTCATGCAAGTTAATATATGTAATTTTCTATAGGCTTATAGAGTTATTAATGTCACATGTACAGAGAATAATTACATTTTTACTTGCATGTGCTATGAACATGCAACATGTTGCCATAAAGTCAATGTATGCCTAAAGTTGAAACAGTTGCACTCCAGTTCCACTAAACTATATTCAACATTTTAGTAGATTCCTTGTAGGCACAAAATTTCCACTATAAATCCATCCTTCCATATTCTGAACTTAGACTTTCCACTAGAGTGTCATGAAGAATCAGTATCCCTTAGCAAGATTCAGTTACAGTGCCAGTTAGCTTAACCAACACATCATAGGCATGTGCAGTGAAATCAGAGAACTCATAGTAAAGCTACAGTATGTGGAAAACTGGACTTACAGAGGCATTGTTAATAATTAAACCTTGATCTTTGCAGAAATTAAATGACAGTGTTAGCAGTCAATGTGCTACAGAACTATCTCTAACAGAATTAAAAAAGCAAGTTGACACATATTTGAAAATACTTACACGCTTTGAAATTCTCCAATGTCACTCACTATTTAATATGATTTATTTGTTTATAATACTACTATGATTTGTATTAAGTTGGTTGTTTATGCCCACCCTAGAATTATGAACTATGAACTACAGAACAATATTTTCTAGAGATATGCATAGAGCCCCTCTAGAACAGGGACATAGAACCATCTCTTGGATCTGGGCCTGGTGGCAGAGTGACAGAAGTTGTGCACCCAGACCCAGTCCAAAAATGCTGAGTGGAGCTTCTTGAAAAATACCAGCTTAACATTATATATATATATATATATATATATATATATATATATATATATATATATATATATATATATGGAAGAGAAGGTCTGTGATACGGTTTGCATATTTGCAGTTGGAGATCCACAAAGGGAGAAAAAACGAATCACGTATCATAAAATAGTTTTATTCCTGAGCTTTCAACCCCTATCAGGGGTCTTCATCAGAGGATAATGCTTAGACTTACAAGAATCAAAGGCAATATCTAGCAACACATTCAGTATTGGGGGTGGCGGTGACTAAGTCAGTATGATCAAGGGGGGGGGGGGGTGTATCGTTTAATTAATGTGCATATGTCCTTCTTAAGTTGGCATATGCTGGGTTTATGTCCAAGTGTCTGTTAATGGCGTTTTCATATATATACAGTATATATATATTGTGGTGGGTGGCCGGCTAAATATTCCGGTCCTCACCCCCAGGCCGCCAGGAGGATCTCTCCCGACAGCATGGATGTGCCCCGAATTCCACCAGGGCCTCATGGACTTTGTAGTTTTTATGCACAGCCCTGCTGGATACCCTGGGGACCACCAGGAGTCGCTGTAAGGGGGCTATCAGACTCTTACGTGCCCTATAACCCGGAAGTGCGTCATGATCATATGACAAGAAGAAACAATGTGCTTCCGGGTTGAAGAAAGGAGCTTTTTATCCGACCCGGAAGTGTTCATGATCACACGGACAGAAGAGAGAAACGCTTCCGGGTCATGGACTATATAAAGGACTCTGGGAAACCAGTACAGGGAGCTGAACTGGGAGGAAGGGTGGCGAAGTGTCTAGGAGTGTGGAGGATTGAGTATTGTATTGATTAGAGTAGTGATTAATTTATGAGTATTGTGGAGTGGAGGGTGCTTTGTGTACGTTATCGTTCAAATAAAAGTAATATTTGGACTTTTACCTGGTGTTTGGCGTATTGTCCAAGGATTCAAGAGGACGACAGCGACCTCTATCTGTCACAATATATATATATATATATATATTTGCAGTTGGAGATCCACAAAGGGAGAAAAAACGAATCACGTATCATAAAATAGTTTTATTCCTGAGCTTTCAACCCCTATCAGGGGTCTTAATCAGAAGATAATGCTTAGACTTACAAGAATCAAAGGCAATATATAGCAACACATTCAGTATTGGTGGGGGGGGGGATGGGGGGGTGGGTGGCGGTGACTAAGTCAGTATGATCAAGGGGGGGGGGGGTGTATCGTTTAATTAATTTTTTTAATTAATTTAATTACACCCAAAATTTGGATACGCTATGTAGACGACACATTCGTCATATTAAGAAAGAACCAGCTGAATGAGTTCTTCAATCATATTAACACAATATTCCCTGCAATCCAGTTCATAATGGAAAAAGAAAACAATCGACACATCAATTTCCTGGACATTTACATCAAAAGAAATAGTGACGCCACCCTGACCACAAGTGTTTACCGCAAACAATGCTACGCAGACAAGATCCTACACTACGCCAGCAACCATCCGGTATCTCATAAACGGAGCTGCGTGAAAACCCTATTTAAACGAGTACACACTCATTGTAATACCAAGGAAACAAAAATTAATGAGAGACGCTATCTGTTTCAACTTTTCACCTCGAACAGATACTCAAAATCATTCATTATATCGGAGTCTACACAGCAGACGCCAAAGGAATCAGCATACAATCGACGTAAATCAGAACCCCCACCCCACCTGGCATTCACTCCCGTATCACCATAATGTGTCAGAAGGCACGGCACGCACCCTGACCAAGTGGGGCATCAGAATAGCACATAAACCCACCAACAATCTGCGCATGGACCTGTTTAATGCTAAAAACAAGAAATCGACAGCCGAAACACGAAACGCAGTTTATAGTATTCTATGCAATTCTTACTCAGCTGTATACATAGGACAAACGTCAAAAAAAATCTCAACACGTGTACAGGAACATCGCAACGCCGTCAGAAGAAAGAACGCACTATCTTTGATATATGCACATACTAAATCGACAGGACACACATTCAACTGGGACAACGTAAAAGTAAAATTTAAGGCCAGTACAAAAAGCGGCAGAGAGTTGGCCGAGTCTTCTCTTCCATATATATATATATATATATATATATATATTTTTTTTTTTTTTTTTTTTTTTGTTCTTTATTTCGCCTTATACAATTTCTTGTATTAGGAATTTGTTAGTTTTTCACATACCCCTTGGGGTCAGAGTGCAGGGTCAGCCATTGTACAGCGCCCCTGGAGCAATTACAGGTTAAGGGCCTTGCTCAAGGGCCCAACAGAGTAGGACCTTTTTTTTTTTTTTGGCAGTGGCGGGGATTCGAACCGGCAACCTTTTGGATACCAGCGCAGATCCTTAGCCTCAGAGCCACCACTCCGCCCTATATATATAGTGGCAGGCAGCTGGGGGCTATGCCCAGCCGAGATGCCTAGAAGGATCAGGAGAGGGACTACACCTCCCCCGGACCACGAGAGGGCAGCTCAACCCTATAGGGGCCTGTGGCCACCGCCAGGGGGTGCCCAGATAACTGAGGAGCCCTGGACGTCAGCACTTCCGCCACACCCGGAAGTGCTGGCGGAAGTATTACCAGGGACACCCAGAGTGCTTCTGGGTGCTCATGCGGCACTTCTGCCAAACAAGGAAATGCTGCAAGAAGTTCATCAGGAGGCACCTGGAGCACATCTGGGTGGGAATAAAAGGGGCCACCTCCCTCCAGTCATGAGCCAGATTTGGGTGGAAGAGGACGAAGCTCGGAGGAGAGGAGTGGAGGCGGTGATGGAAGGACGAACTAATGGAAGGCCCAGACTTCGGGGTGTGTAGTGAAGGGACACTGGGTTATGTGGAGGACTGGAAACTTTGGAACATTGGTGTCTGCCTGTCTGTGTCAGGGCTGGTCTTCCACTAATATATATATATATATATATATATATATATATATATATATATATATATATATATATATATATATATATATAAAATCAGGCACACCTCTGTATAAAGCAATTAAACTGGAACTGGACTTTATGATCAAAATTGGTTTCTCTCCTTCTGTGAAGATGCCACATGTTAGATACCCTAGCAAGCTGTAGGGATATTCACACTTCCCCTACTGCCAGCCATACAGTCGGAGCTTGTTCCCATTGTTGAAAGGTTCATCACAATTCAACTTTAAAATGCAGAGAGGAAAACAGAGTGTTGTTTGCATGTTTACATTATACTATACAATACACTATACTATACAATACAAATGTCTCAAAGTCATAATTTGAGTATAAATCACATAGAGTACACCCAAACTAATTTCATCCAATTAACATGGGCATTGAACTCCACCAAAGGTTAATTTTCACTACTCTCCTTTCATGATTTAACATACACTCCATATTGGGAATTTAAGGATTACATCTCTTCTGCTCCTCCTTCAGGGTTGCTAAGCATGATGACCTTGGATTACAACTGATGCTTTTCCATATAAAAGTGTGTTTTGGTCATGTAGTTACAATGCCCCTTTAGCACCTACCATGGGAGGTGTACAAAGCACAGCCCTATGCAAGAATATCTTGTTGCGAAACCTGGACACTCTGGACTGATGAGTTGGTCTGGGTGTATCTTAGAATTCCCCAGGAAGTTTTTTGAAGAAGTTAGTAAAGATAGGGTGGCCTAGTCAGCTCAACTCAGCATGTGACTACTGTGATCCTCATCAAGGAATGAGTTATGGAAATAATGATGATTATGTTGAGGCTGATAAGAATGATGATGATGATAATGATGGCTGTTAGTGGGTTGTTGGTAATGATGGCATAATGTTATTGGTGGCCTTATGTTGTATGTCTTTATTGATAATTTTTTTTTTTTTGCATTTATATAGCGCTTTCTCACTACTCAAAGCGCTTAGCAATTGCAGGTTAAGGGCCTTGCTGAAGGGCCCAAAAGAGCAGAGTCCCTTTTGGCATTTTACAGGATTTGAACTGGCAACCTTCCGATTGCCAGTGCAGATCCGTAGTCTCAGAGCCACCACTCCACCCTGATGTTTTATTTGTATGAGCTTCACCAAGTCTACTTGTTTGATCACTTTTAGTTTTACTTATATTTTTAAAGGAATACAATACAATACAAATTAACAGCCATATAAATTACAATCATATATCTTATCCTAACCATCCACCTAACAGGAGATCTTCCATAACTCTTTGACTAATCTTTTTGACTGCTGATTCACCACATATTGGAAGGCTAAGCATTTTAACATGAGAAATACAAAACATTTTCTAAAACAGAGGTAAGCTCATGCCTAGTGTGTGTAACAGTGGACACATATATTTCTTGTTATAATGTTTTTCAGTCATTATCCATAATAAATCATGCCATTAATTGAAGTCTTTCATGAACCAGCATTATAGTTTGTATATAAAAACATTTTTTCTGTTTTCTAGAATATAAAATTTCGTACCTGTTGTGTTACTTATTTCACCCTCAGCACATGGCAAACAGTCAAAACAGCAAGCAGGTCTTCCCTTCTGAATAGCTTTTCGGGTTCCGGGGAGACAGCTTACACTGCAAACTGATATAGGCACCTAAAACAGAAGGATACAGGTATTTTTTAGTTCTCTTTTTTAATCTTTGATTAAAAATAAAGACTGTTTAAAAACCTGATTTAAAATCCTGAAAATTACAATGGTACAAATGTAAGATCTATCAGGATCAACCAATAAACAATAAGGACATATATCAGAAGTAATACCTAATAGTGCTTGTTTGTACTGAAGTAATTTAAAATAGCACTTCTCAAAATTGTTTCCATATTCTTTCAATATAATATAAGTTGAATGATTTTTTTTTACTTTG
This sequence comes from Erpetoichthys calabaricus, assembly GCF_900747795.2. Taxonomy (NCBI): domain Eukaryota; kingdom Metazoa; phylum Chordata; class Cladistia; order Polypteriformes; family Polypteridae; genus Erpetoichthys; species Erpetoichthys calabaricus. The sequence goes on along the minus strand of NC_041395.2, from coordinate 132,242,544 downwards.
GTTATATTCTTGAATAAAAGCATGCATGTTTATTTCATATTTGGACTAAAGTCTTCACACATTATACACTTCACATCATTATTAATATAACATGGAAAAAGTTTCTGCTTTAGGCATGTGTGCAGCATTTCCTACACTTCAACAGATCATTGTAGACACAGAACACACATGACATGTATGTATTCCAAATAACGATATTATTTAGCCTATACTACTCCAGGCACCTCACACTACAATAAAGAGACTTGAGCTGGCAGACATTTGCGACTAACTTCAGCTGTTGGTATGGTTGGATAGTAGGCTGCTTGCTGCTTGTGTTGATTGACACATTTGCAAAACAAAAGACACTGATGAGGAAAGGAATTTAAGGTGTCCCGGGATTAGGAGTTTTTCGTATGTGTCAGGGATTCTAGTGTTAAAAAAATATTACTTAAGTCATTCCTGCTGCCTCTGGTAGCTATATGCTGCCATTAAAGTATTATTTTGTGATCAAAATCAAAAATGATAATGTAATAATCTCAAACCTACTATTTAGGGTCATGGGCGGACACACACTATCACAGCTATATTGTGCACAAGGCAGGAACCTACCCTGGACATGATGGCAGTCCATCGCAGGGCCCATTAATCACAGTGTCAATTAAGAACCAACAAAATGTATCAGAATGTTGACTAGCCAAACATCAGTCATTCAAGCTGCCAGTTACCTGAAGCATCGCCACTCTCCAAAAAGAAAACAAACTTACAGTATCTACTTTTAGTATACTGGTTGATATGCTAAAGTATTACTCCTGCTGCTTAATGCATTCATTTTCAATTATTTATTTGAAGATAAATGCAGTACAGTTTGTGGTGAGTGGAACAACTTAGGTTTGTTTCTCATACAGTTTTGTGAGGATTCCCCCAAAAAATCATTTTGTGTTCAATTTCCCAGTTGTGAAATGTAAAACTCACTGAAAGTTGTTTTGAGTGAAAAAAACATTGCCCCCTAAGAATTTTTTTGCAGCCAGGCCCTCCACCGCCACCTAATCTTCCACACCTCCTTCTATTTGGCTGCATATTCACATGACCTCACAATGGTCATTTCATGTCAGAGGTAACACCATCTGCAGTCACTTTCCTTAACTCTGTAAGCTGATCCATGCCGGGATCCTTCTACAGCAGTGTTACTTAAACAAGATATCTCTAATTAGGTCATGTCGATTTGTGATTTACAATTGAAGTGAATGAGAAAGAGTCACAAAAGATTTGAAAAACGTTTACAGAAAAGGCCGCAATGGGGTGCTGCTTGCAAGGCTGGAACAAACCTCTGGGTCCTGTATATCTGTGAATCTTCAAGAGTGCTCCATCCCTCAGATGATCTTCGGTGATGATTTTCCACATGGGAAACAAGCAGCAATGTTAGGGGAAACGGCACGATGATAGGCCGCTGTTTCATAGTAGTTATGGGTCATGAAGACAAGCAATGGGCAAAATTGGGTCACAAGAAAAAAGGTTTAAGAATCACTGTTCTAGAGGTTCACCAATGGCCACACACAAAGGCCAGTGGATTTTAGGAGGAAAGAAGTGTCCCTGAAATGCGTGCAGGTATGTGCAATCTATTTGCACTCCCTTTTCCCATTCTGCACCAGAATACATTTCCCCATGCTGTTGCACAAGGAGAAAAGGCCTGCAGATGAGGCACAAATACAGTACATGGTAAAACTACTATAAATATAGTATAATGATATGTGGTATAATGGTATATGGTTAAAAACTGGAATGGCATGATATGAGCAACAGTCTAAATGCATTTCTAAGGAGATGCTTCTGTTAAAAAGGATGAGAGACCTTTTTGCCAAAAAATGTTTAAAAAGAAAATTCAAGTTTACATATAGTATTTAAAAAAACCTTCCCAGATTTGTGTGCAATTAATTGTGTAATTTTATTTTTTCTTGTGATTAAAAAGGTTACCATAAAACAGTTAACTAAGTTTAAAATAAAAATAATATAGTATACAGTACATTGTTTCTTCAAAAGATTTTGGTTATTATGTACAAAGCACTTCCTAAATAAATTTTTATAATTTTTTTATATTTCAAAATACAATGGTAACAGTGTATAAAAATGCAATTGTAGGCCTAACCCTTTGTATTGTATAAACAGGGTATTCTCGTATATCTTTGATTATTTAAATTATTTAATTAGCTGAACCAAACTTGTCCCTAAATAGTTTCATTAATCAATGTTCTACTGTAACACACACATATATGGGATGTAACAGGAAAACTGGAATATCGAGTTTAGTAACTTTCATTGGTTCCATACATTGGAACCTCAGTTTACAAGCATAATTCATTCAGGAAACGTACGTGCTCGCAGTCCAAAGCACTCATGTATCAAAGCGAATTTCCCCATAAGAAATAATGGAAACTCAGATGATTCGTTCCACAACCCAAAACTATTCATATAAAAATGAATAATCCATATTACTAACCGAGAATGCTAAACCGGATGATTGACGCAGGCACATCCGGCCATGGGCCGTAGCTGCAAAAAGACGTACTGCGCAGGCGCAAAATGAGTCCGCGAGAGGCGGATGAGGAGCCGCGAGAGGCGGACAAGACCACGGAAAAAAGGAGTGAGCACAGAAAAAAGACAAAAAAGGAGAAATGACGCGCGACAAGCACCGAAAAAAGGAAAAGGCACATAAAAAAAGTAGTCAAACGCAGGCAAAGCACGAAACACATTGCACACGAAACTAGACCCAAAAAAAAAAAAAAAAAAAGAGGCTCGCGCACAACAGCAAGGCAACACCCCCCCCCCCTACAGGCACCGGACGGGACACACACCAAGAGGGGGATTCAACAAGCCCATGGAACACAAAAAAAAGAACACAAAACCACCCCACAGACCCTACAAGCAAGGGACGGGACACACACAAAGAGGGGAATTCAAACAAGACACAGGAACACAAAAAGAAAGAAGACGCTCGCGCAACAACAATCCTCACCCCCCCCCACCCCCCCCCCCACACACATCCATAAGAAGTGACACCCAAAGCCACGTATTCTAAAGTGAACGTCAACACCTTCACACTAGACAGCATAGGTGTCAGCATAGGTGGATCTCCTTACAATAAAGCACTATTAACCGTTCAACTGCAGAAAAGGAAACATATTCACAGTGACTGCGATCCTCCTTATTACTTATCCATATTTCGCATGCTGAGAAAGAAACAAGTCATGAATACACAGTCACGGGTACAAAACGAAAAGGAAAGGATAACAGGAACAACCACACGAACACGAAAGAAACAACAAAATAGATGGCTATGCAGCATAGGTGGATCTCATTACAATAAGGCACTATTAACCGTTCAACCGCAGGAAAGGCTCCATATTAACAGTGAGTGCAATACTCCTTATTACTTATCCATATTTCTAAAAGAAAAAATGTCTCGACTCCAAAAACGCAAAGCTCAACTAAAGCTTCTAACTAACGATGTACCTAAAAGTAAAAACTTTATGAACTGCATTAGATCCTACAATAGTTCATTTGTTTTTGCATCTACCGGAGTAAATATCAGGCCACCAAAAGGCAATGGCCCATACTGCTTTCCCATATGTGCACAAATACTGCATCGCATTGGAACAGTGCACCCTGAAACAAATCAACAACGCAAATATGCACAAATCTACATCCTAGATCCACATGACGCAAGATATCAATCAAAGTGCTGCATCGCAACAGTCACGGATTCAAAACGAAACACCTCCCGTCTCAGACATACGTTAACGGCAAGGAAGGCTACAACAGGCTTCTCACACAGCACAGGCAAATCGATTACAGCTCCAAAACAACACGTCCCAAATACTACACATGCAACAACGCGCCTCTCAAACGGCACAAGCAAAACATACACCAGGAAAATTCATTCGGATTAATGAATGTCATTTGCAATCATTGTCATTCAGTTCACTTCCCAGAAAAAACAACTGGCAATACAAGTAATACATTTACACGTTGTTGTCAAAAGGGTCAAATTAGACTGCCTTCTTTACATTCATATACTGAATATCTACAAAAGCTTCTAACTAACGATGTACCTGAAAGTGAAATCTTTATCAACTGCATTAGATCCTACAAATCGGTATCCACTATGAACATTAACGGTGGCACTGCACGTGACATCCGTCTTGAAAAAATGTTAATTATTGATGAATGTACAATGGCATGAAGTCACTTACTCAACACCATTCATAAACTTCTACAAACGTTTATGAATAATAATATTCGATTTGGATGAAAGGTACTTTTATGAGGAGGAGATTTTAGACAGTGCTTAGCTATTCTTCCAGATGCCATGCACTCAGCTATTGTTCAGTGCACCTTAAAATACGCAGACAATTGGCATTGCTTTCAAAAGATACAGTTAGTAAAAAAGATACGATGTCCAGAACCAGATCATAACAATTGTTTATTACAACTGAGAGATGGTACACTCACCAATACAGATGGACTTCAGCCACATATTATTACAATTCCTCAAGCCTTTATCTGCGACAACTTAGTTACAGAGAGATTTGGAACAGCAATCTCATTAGACCAAATGCCCCTTTTAACACAACGCACTATATTAGGTCCAAAAAATATTAATGTGCAAAACATAAATACCCAAGTCATTCCATTACTTCCTGGAGAGACACAACTCTTTCTAAGCTCTGACAAACTTGACTCTGATCACAACAATAACCATCTTCATTGACCTTTCAAGTTCTGAGCTGGAATTACCTTTTACACTTAAACGGCGTGTACAAATAAATTTTCAAATAAACCTTTACACTGTGCCACACACTTTATTGTTTGCTTTCTATTTGCATCATCTACACCGTCACACTATTCTATATCTCATTCATACATCACGCTCTTTGTCATTCCCAACACCAGGGGTTGGCGAGCGAAGCGAGCAGGGGGCGGAGCCCCCTAGTACAAAATATAAAGTAAAAAAACATAAAACAAATTAACCTGCACTTTACCTTTAAAAAGAATCATGGTTGGTGTGAGTGAGTTTCTAAACTCTTGTGGGATTCCACCCAACGGGACGACACGCGGAAGAGCGTCCCAAAGTAATCGCAGTCTCCCATTCGCCATAAAAGCGAATCCAAAAAGGTCGTGGACATGCTATAAGCGCCTGCCGTCAATGGGTGATACAAGGAACAAGGAACATTATAAAATGCGCAGGGCACAGTATTACTTGGCCACGGCCCTGCCTGACTGCTGTGTCTGTGAATAGGAGAGTGGCAGTAAATAACCGCTCTGTTACTGTTTCAAGCTGAATAAAGCTGGTGTTGCTAAAGTATTGAGACTCAGCTTCGTGTTTTGGGGTGCAAGACGGGGACTCGCACATCACAGCGCGCACACACACACACAGTCACAATGCTGTAGTAAACAGTATACGCGCATACGGATGTTGACTATATGAGTGAGGCATGCCGACTAAGATGGAGAATAGGAGACAGCGAGAGAGAGAAGCACCATCAGCTCAGTTGTGATCACATGACGCTCAGCAGACAAAGCGTATACATACTACTCGTATTGCAAGACCTCACTCGTTTATCAAGTCAAAATTTATTAAAAATTTTAGCTCGTCTTGCAAAACACTCATAAACCAAGTTACTCGCAAACCGAGGTTCCACTGTATCTCACTTGAGCGTATAATCATGTTAGACACCTGAGATGTTTTGGTATTTATTGGCAAATGTTTATTTACTTCCCTCATATTATGAGGGAATGTCTGACCAGGTCACTATAATGTTTTCTTCTACTACTACTAGTACTATAGATACCACTATACCAACCATAAAGATACAGACTGCTGTGGTATCAATTCTAATTTTCAATCAACTTAACATTATATATATCCAGCTGTTATTTATTCCCTTTTGATGATTTTTACCAATGTCTCTGGATTTTTCACTAATGTTTCTTACATTTGAATTATTTTGTAATCCACTATAAGGTGTTCTGCTGCTTTGAAATATATTATAGTTTACTTTGAAAATTACTTTTGAGGATGCTTCCTTGTTTTGGACTGGCATCACATTTGTAGTTGTCTTTGGCCTTTTGCCCTTTGCTTCTAGAATAAGCTTTGTCTCTTTATGACACAACAGGTTGATGAATTGGAAGGGTGGATGGATGAAATTTTAAGCTGTTCATACATTATGTAAAAATGTATATTTATTTCCATTTAGATATGTATTCACTGTGGAGACTGGCTCGGACACAGACAGGCAGACACGCTCATGTCACCCAACACACATTTATTTACACTATTATTTACAAGTATTGTGCCACAAACCCCAATCTTCCCCAAAGTCCAGGCCAACCACTCTGCCTCTTTGGACCGCCTCCTTCTCTCTTTCTAACACCTTGTCCTGCTTCCACCCGACTCCAGCCTCGAATGAAGGGAGGCGGCCCCCTTTATCCGTACCCGGATGAGTTCCAGGTGTGCACTGGCAATCCTGCGGACACGCCCCAGTGTGGCGGAAATGCCGGCTGTCCTCCCGGAAGCACTCCGGGTGTTCCCTCTCTTCTTCCCCCCAGCACTTCCTGGTGTGGCAGATGTACTGGGGTCCAGGGTCCTTGAGAATGAGCCCTTCTCCTGTCTTCCTGGGCATCCTGGCCGGGCATGAGTCCCGTCCTGGTGCCACATCACGTATATGCTTCCCATGGGCTCACCACCTATGGGAGGGGCCAAGGAGGTCGGGTGCAGTGTGAGTTGGGTGGTGGCCGAAGGCGGAGACCTTGGCGGTCCGATCCTCAGCTACAGAAGCTGGCTCTTGGGACGTGGAATGTCACCTCTCTGAAGGGGAAGGAGCCTGAGCTAGTGCGCAAGGTAGAGAGGTTCCGGCTAGATATAGTTGGGCTCACCTCGACGCACAGCTTGGATTCTAAAACCAATCTCCTTGAGAGGGGCTGGACTCTCTACCACTCTGGAGTTGCCCCCGGTGAGAGGTGCAGAGTGGGTGTGGGCATACTTATTGCCCCCCGACTTGGAGCCTGTACATTGGGGTTTACCCTGGTGGACGAGAGGGTAGCCTCCCTCTGCCTTCGGGTGGGGGGACGGGTCCTAACAGTTGTTTGTGCGTATGCACCGAATGGCAGTTTGGAGTACCCACCCTTTTTGGAGTCCCTGGAGGGGGTGCTAGAGGGCATACCTTCTGGGCACTCCCTTGTACTGCTGGGAGACTTCAGTGCTCACGTGGGAAATGACAGTGAGAAATGGAAGGGCGTGATTGGAAGGAATGGCCCCCCGATCTGAACCCGAGTGGTGTTTTGTTATTGGACTTCTGTGCTCGTCACGGATTGTCCATAACGAACACCATGTTCAAGCATAGGGGTGTTCATATGTGCACTTGGCACCAGGACACCCTAGGCATCAGTTTGATGATCGACTTTGTAGTCATGTCGTCGGACTTGCGGCCACATGTCTTGGACACTCGGGTGAAGAGAAGGGCGGAGCTGTCAACTGATCACCACCTGGTTGTGAGTTGGCTTCAGTGGTGGGGGAGGATGCCGGTCAGGCCTGGTAGGCCCAAACGTGTTGTGAGGGTCTGCTGGGAGCATCTGGCAGAGTCTCCTGTCAGAAGTAGCTTCAACTCCCACCTCCGACAGAACTTCGACCACGTCCCAAGGGAGGTGGGGGACTTTGAGTCCGAATGGACCATGTTCCGTGCCTCTATTGTTGAGGCGGCTGTCCGGAGCTGTGGCCGTAAGGTGATCTGTGCCTGTCGTGGTGGCAATCCCCAAACCCTTTGGTGGACACCGGCGGTGAGGGAGGCTGTCAAGCTGAAGAAGGAGTCTTACCGGACCCTTTTGTCCTGTGGGACTCTGGAGGCAGCTAATAGGTACCAGCAGGCCAAGCAGAATGCGGCTTCGGTGGTTGCTGAAGCAAAAACTCGGGCATGGGAGGAGTTTAGGGAGGCCATGGAGAACGACTTTCGGACGGTTTCGAGGAGATTCTGGTCCACCATCCGGCGTCTCAGAAGGGGAAAGCAGTGCAGTGTCAACACTGTATATGGTGAGGATAGTGCGCTGCTGACCTCGACTCAGGACGTTGTGGGTCAGTCGGGGGAGTACTTCAAAGACCTCCTCAATCCCACTAACATGCCTTCCAATGAGGAAGCAGAGCCTGGGGACTCGGAGGTGGGCTCCCCCATCTCTGGGACTGAGATCACCGAGGTGGTCAAAAAACTCCATGGTGGCAGGGCCCCGGGGGTGGATGAGATACGCCCGGAGTTCCTCAAGGCTCTGGATGTTGTAGGACTGTCTTGGTTGACACGTCTCTGCAACATCGCATGGACATCGGGGACAGTGCCTCTGGATTGGCAGACCGGGGTGGCGGTCCCCCTCTTTAAGAAGGGGGACCAGAGGGTGTGTTCCAACTACAGAGGAATCACACTCCTCAGTCTCCCTGGAAAAGTCTATTCAGGGGTTCTGGAGAGGAGGGTCCGTCGGATAGTCGAACCTCGGATTCAGGAGGAACAGTGTGGTTTTCGTCCTGGTCGTTGAACAGTGGACCAGCTCTACACCCTTAGCAGAGTCCTGGAGGGTGCATGGGAGTTTGCCCAACCAGTCTACATGTGTTTTGTGGACTTGGAAAAGGCATTCGACCGTGTCCCTTGGGGAATCCTGTGGGGGGTGCTCCGGGAGTATGGGGTACCGGACCCCCTGATAAGGGCTGTTCGGTCCCTGTACAACTGGTGTCAGAGCTTGGTCCGCATTGCTGGCAGTAAGTCGAACCCGTTTCCAGTGAGAGTTGGACTCCACCAGAGCTGCCCTTTGTCACTGATTCTGTTCATAACTTTTATGGACAGAATTTCTAGGTGTAGCCAGGGTGTTGAGGGGGTCCGGTTTGGTGGACTCAGGATTGGGTCACTGCTTTTTGCAGATGATGTTGTCCTGTTTGCTTCATCAGGCCATGATCTTCAGCTCTCTCTGGATCGGTTCGCAGCTGAGTGTGAAGCGGCTAGGATGGGAATCAGCACCTCCAAATCTGAGACCATGGTCCTCAGCCGGAAAAGGGTGGTGTGCCCTCTCAGGGTGGGAGGCGAGATCCTGCCCCAAGTGGAGGAATTCAAGTATCTCAGGGTCTTGTTCACGAGCGAGGAAAGAATGGAGCATGAGATCGACAGGCGGATCGGTGCGGCATCCGCAGTGATGCGGGCTCTGCATCAGTCTGTCGTAGTGAAAAAGGAGCTGAGCCGTAAGGCAAAGCTCTCAATTTACCAGTCGATCTATGTTCCTACCCTCACCTATGGTCATGAGCTATGGGTAGTGACCGAAAGAACAAGATCGTGAATACAAGCGGCTGAAATGAGTTTCCACCACAGGGTGTCTGGGCTTTCTCTTAAAGACAGGGTGAGAAGCTCAGTCATCCGGGAGGGGCTCAGAGTAGAGTAGCTTCTCTTCCGCATCAAGAGGAGTCAGATGAGGTGGCTCGGGCATTTGATCAGGATGATTCCTGGACGCCTCCCTGGTGAGGTGTTCCAGGCACGTCCAACTGGGTGGAGGCCCCGGGGAAGACCCAGGGCACGCTGGAGGGACTATGTCTCCCGGCCAGCCTGGGAACGCCTTGGGATTCTCCCAGAAGAGCTAGAAGAAGTGGCCGGGAAGAGGGAAGTCTGGGCATCTCTGCTCAAGCTGCTGCCCCCGCGACCCGACCAAGGATAAGCAGAAGAGGATGGATGAATGGATGGATGGATGGATGTATTCACGTATATGAAAATTTTGCATAGTTTGTCATCTTTCTATTACAATTTTATACTTACAAGAAAAACACTCTACAAGAATAAAATGAGCAATAATCTATAGTACTGTATTATAGGAAAATAGTATTTGGATCAAGGAAGGAACCAATCTTGAAAGCACCTCTTGTTAATTTAACATCACCACAACATATTCCTATGAAAAGGCAATCTGCTAAATGTAATAGCTGTTTATATATTTTAAGACGTATATATCAGAAGCAAAATATTTTTTTTAATTTACATAATTGTTAAAATTAGTTTCAGTATATTAACTCTGAGGCAAGACAATGCTGATAATGAAAATGCCTTAACGGATTAAATAACACTATCATCATATCTCATATGAATTTAACTCTTACCTTAACGCTGCCATTTACCCAAACAATTTTAGAATTGTTCATGATAAATTGTTTATCAGAAGGTAATGATGCATCATAGAATCCAACTGTCATGAATTCAGTGAACCCTTCATTTGTGAGCTGCCAATTTATTAACTCATATCTCGCCACTGGATCTCCATTTTCATCAAAATATACCCTTTCTCCATTCTTCGTTGTAAAATTAACCCTTTTAATGTAATCTAAAACCTGAAGGAATCATTAATAAAGTGAATGTTTATAAAGAATACATGATGACAGTTTAATTTTAATATATGTGCATGAATATCCACTCATTCACTTACAGCACCCCGCTAATTCAATGTTAGGCTTGTTTTAGCAGCCCTAAACACAAGGCAGATCTCAACCTAGGTTGGAATGTCACACATTAATGGCCCTCTCACCTCTACTAGATCAATCAATATTTGACAGTCTACCTCAGTTTGACATCCATAGGATGATAGAAGGCATGGTGGGGAACTAAACTTATCATATCTCAAGGAAAAGTACATGTTTATAAAAAATGAAACACATACAGACTGAGAAAAATTCGCACACTTTAACCATGCAGTGATCAAGCTGGCTTTCTAACTTAGACTACTTGGGCTTTAAAGCACCAGTATTGGTCGCCTCATCATTATACCACCTTTAAATAAATACTGTACATATAAATAGAATCATAATTTTGTTTCTTACCTCCCATGGTTCAATATTAAGTTTGATTGAACAACTTCCATTATTAGTTTGATAATTTTGACATGAGAAAAGATTATGGAGAGACCATGCTATAGCATATACTGCTTTATAGACATTATTCGAAATTCTTAGCTCGGATACATCACTATACTGATTATATATATTAGTCAGATTTTCAAATCCGGTGCAAACATTAGGATTTTCAGATGTGCTTTGGATTTCAAAAGAGCAGCTAAATACAGTTTCCCAAAACTCCCTTACAAAATTGTTCTTCATAATCTCAGCTGGACCAAGCTTAATTAAAAACTCTTTTAAGCCTGGTATTACTGCATTTCCTACTGCAAATCCAATTGCACCACCAAGAACTTTATAACTATTTCCCAAAGCCAGGAACTGATCAGTAATCCATGATTCACTTCCAATCCATTGGAGCCCCGTTACATTCTGCAGCAAAAGCTCTCGCTGCAGAACAATAATATCTCCTTGTGCAAGAAAAGTCACAACTACTTTTGCAGTGGATGTTTTAATCACTTCAACAATTTTAAGAATTTTTTCTCTGGGGTCTGTTCTAAAAAATGCCTCTGAATATGCAATGCAGACTCCTTCCAGTTGAGCTGCTTGTACAAAAGTGGCCATTCCATAGTTTCCATAATCATTGTCACTTCTTATTGCTCCAACCCAAGTCCATCCAAAATGCTTTACAAGTTGGGCCATTGCTCTACTCTGATAATAATCACTTGGTATGGTTCTAAAAAATGCTGGAAATTCGTTTCTATTGCTTAAACATGCACAGGTTGCAAAGTGACTTATCTGTTATATAAAAATGATACATTAGTTATAAAAACATTAAAATTCATATGCGAAGAATATAAAGTTGATTGCTATCTTCTAAAATATGTGCATTTATTTGATCTTATTCATCCATTGTTTCCTTTTTATAAGCTCTTTTATGCAGTTTTTAGAGTTTAGAAACATTATATCATTTATAAAGTAAAATAATACCACATGGAAAAAATATTGTTTACCAGAACAAGTTTTTTTGGGAGTGGTAGCCATATCACTACCAACACTCAGTACAAAGCAAGAACCAAATGCAAGTAGGTTACAAGTCCATCACACTCACCCACACCCATACGGCTGCTAATTTTTAGCTGCCAATTAATCTAACATGCATGTCTTTGGAATATCAGAGTGGCTAGACAGACAATCTGAATGGAATACAAGAAAAATGTAAAAATATATATATAGACGGGCAATGACCATTACTCTTCAATTGGTACAGATTGTGAAAATCTGTCTTTAATTGTTAGATGGGGCTTTTAGATACAGACACTGAAACTGAAGTACTGTATCAACGGGACTCTTTACATGCAATGTTATCATTCCAAATGTACTTCAGACAACAAAATTAACATTAAAAGTAGACAAAGCAGGTCTTACCACAGGCACACGGAAAGGGCCAGAGGTGGTGGCTATTGCAATAGTCTGCGATGATGAAGATTGTGCAATTATTGCATGAACAGGTCTCTTGGTGCAGAATTTGTCTGAGATTGTTTCCTGTTGTCCATTAACTAAAGCCATGGCTGCTCTTACAGACTGTGGTACAGACTCACATGCATCATAGATGTTGTAGCCCAATGAAATGTTAGGAAGAATGCTGGTATTGTTATTAATCTCTTCAATTGCAAACATCATAGTTTTTGCAAACTGAAATTCTCTGAAATTTAAACTGAATTGTTGAATACAAGAGTTTAATATAGATTACTTTTCATGCATGAGAACATTTATTAGTAGAACCATTTTGATTTGAATTTTAAGATATTCTAGGCATGTTAGGCATTACTATAAATTACATTATAAAGTAAGGTGGTGATAAAATGTTAAATTATATATGTTACCTTTTGCATAGTAGAGGTTCTGGAAAGGAGTTAAAAATTGGTTTTGTTGGATTATTGCTTGTGTGTAATGAAAAGATTCCTCCAATCATAATATCTCCATCTTTGGAAAACTGAGGGAAACTGAGATTTGCTTGCAGCCTACATAATGGCTCTTCTGCTCTTATTAACAGCACAAGTAATACAACTGCCAAGAATATCATTTCCATTTAGCATCGGTGCTTTGCATGTGAACACTAGCCTTTGATTACATGCTTTATATAGTTTGCTACATCTCTTGTGTTTTAAGTAAATGCTATTTGATATATGGCACTAATTCCCAAAGTAAGGTTGAGAAATACATTAGATCATTATATTTGTAAATGAAGTGATTATATCAGTATTTTTTCTAGAAGCATTTTTGAATAAATTAACAACCTTGGATTTCAGGAATCATTTCAAAGCATTCTATTATAGATATCAACAAAAGCAAATCAATTTAATAGTAACTGCTGAAAATGTAAATTTCAATTTGGTGAATTCAACTGTTTGAGTTTGATGAAATGTAGTAGTTTAATGCAATTTTCTTACATCACAAGCCACTGACATCCTTATACTGTACATTTTCAAACCAATTTTGGAAATCTTCTCAGCAAATAAGATGTTTATTTGATATACAGCAAAATGTTCTAACTATTATTCAGGGCATCTTTTGATGACAGCAGTTTGATAACGGAACCCTTGAGCATTCTGTCCATTTCATGATTAGCCTTAAGTTATACCTTTTTCCATACCAATTTAATGGTGAAAGGGATGGCCACCTATCCATTATACATAGTTACAGCCTAAGCCTAACTTTTCTATAGTTGTTTTTGAAACAGTATTGTGTTAGCCTTTTTTGCAATACCTGGCCTAGGAAAGTAATACACATCTCAAGTCTTTCTCATAAATATAGTTTCTTAATCAGTGCCACCATTGTGTAAGTACTTTAACCCTTTAAACTCCTTCATATTTGTCAGTTTTCTGCTATTTTGATTCAACTGGCTATAACTTCATCATCCTTCACTCAATATTCACGTTCTACCCCTCAAAAAGGTCAGACATTCTGTTTCAGATTTGTTACAGACTTTTTTACCTCCAAGAATACTGGTCTGTTATACACATATGATGCAGCAGAATAAGTTGCAAAATTCAGTAATATTTTAATGAACCATGCACTTTAAATAAGCTTGCAAACATTATAAATGTGTCAGTGAATGTGTCAGGAACACACAGCAAAAAAACTGACAAAACTGACAATCCTGCCAGTTCTCAGAATCTCAGTTCACATTTTTGGCCACAGTAATCAGTCCAGCATAGTTAGCAGATGCTTCTCTAGCATTCAGGGGTATTTAAATGACAATTGTACTATTATAATCCATTCAAAACTAGTTCACTTCTCCATTCCCATTGATTTCCATTCATTTCTCTGAGTTCTGTGAAATTTCGGAACATTTCCACAGTTTCGTTGAACTCAGGGTGAAGCAAATTAAGCAGGATTCAGTCATCACTACTCATGAGATGAACTATTATATGGTTTTAGTATATACAGTAATGTAAACTAAAACATTTTATTGAAATATTATTGAAACATGATCTTTCCTCTCTAAACTCATTTTGACACATCTGTCTTACCTCTGGTTGGCGACTCTGTCATTAAAAATTGTTTCCATTGTGGCAGGCGGCTTGGGATCAGACCCAGCTGGGACGCCTGGAAGGACCGGGAGGTGGACTATACATCCCCCGAGCCATGAGGGGGCAACCTCCCTGGTTAGTGATGGGACCACGGGAACGGAGCCTGGAGGCTCAAACCCACTGGGGCCCGTGGCCACAGCCAGGGGGTGCCCTGAGCTTCACAGAGCACGGATGTCTGCACTTCCGCCACACCGGGGAGTGCCACCGGAAGAACGTCAGGAAGCACTTGGAGAACATCCAGTTGAACATAAAAGGAGCTGCCTCCCTCGACAGCTGGAGTTGGGAGGAAGTGGACAGAGCTCGGTGGAAAGGAGTGGAGGCGGTGAAGGACCATTGGAAGGCCCGTAAAGAGATTGTTTGGTGTAGGGACACTGTGTGTTGTGTGGACAATCTGTAAATAAATGTGTGCTTTTAGGAACCATCGTTGTGTGCCTGTCTGTGTTCCATGCCTGAGCTTCCACACCATGTATTTATTAGTTAAGCACATTAAACTTACTGAACTTCAGTTATGGGCATTGGACAAATCATGGGCCAAATTAACCATCAGTTCCATTATTAGGAAATCCTGATTTTAGAAAAAGTACAGTTCATAATAAAGGGTTTATATACAGTAGTATACCAAACATAAAACATGTTTTCTTTAAATGCTATTGAGTAAATATTGTCTGTTTGATTAATTCTGCCTGTTCCAATTGATAAGTTGTATAGCAGTGGGTCTTATTTTCCACTTAAAGTCTTGTATTTCAAGTACATACCTATGCATCCATCTATTAATACTTTACAGTCTTTTGTTTTTAATACCCATCGATGTTATGTTCACTCATAACTAGTCAGTTAAAGACTATAAACTCGCATTTTGCTGACTTGCACTGGTAATTGATGGATTTTTATGAGGTTCTTGTTATTTTTACTTTTATAATCTTACAGCTTTCATCTCAGTCAAAAATTCTGACTCATACATAAGTGTGTCCATTCATGCATGCTACATGATCAATCCAAACAAGCTTTCTGGGTGAGACAAATCAAAATAAATGTTCCATTAACATTCACTTCAGATACATACTACCAGGTTTTCTGTATTACCTTGTGTAGTCTATCAGCAAAAATATTTGGTTGTCTTGAATAAAATAGATTAACTAGTTTTCAGATCCATAAGGAATGAACTGACAAATTGACATTTAACTTCAGATCCTATATACATCAATAATACAGAGTTTTCAGATTAAGTATTACTAGTATATATTTACAATATAGTCAATATAGCCTTTAATGCATTAATATTTCAGTCCAAGTATAGAAAGTATTTAATGAATTATTGTTATGTAAATAATGTTCTGATCATGAAATCAATAAAAAGACATTCACCAACAATGGTACATTATTACATGCATATGTTAATTGTAAATACATTAGTTAATTACCTAAATGGAGCTACATCCCATTGTGGCAGATTATAGTTTAAATATTAATTGTAGGGTTGAAAGATAAGCATGAACTCCACAGTAAAATGTCAAATCAAGTACTATATATAATTTTCTTATTTTGTATGATTATTAACCAATTAATTTAATTAATATTAAGGTTTGGACTCTGACTTGTTACTACTAATATTAAATGAATTTTTAAATCAAAGATATGCTGCTGTCATCGCAGACACAGACCCGTGTCAAATACTTTTTAAATGAGTTGGGAAAGTTGTTACAGACTGAGTGAAGAGGATCAGAAGAATGTGATGGCTATAACATCAGAGAATGTAATGACAACATAAATCAGGATATATATTAAACGTTTCAGTACTCTGCTGGCAGCTCTGTGGTCACCCCTGCCTGTTGCACCTTACTACACAAGTAGCTCATCCAAAAATGGAAAGAATACAGAGCAAAGATAAAAGTAAAGTGGAAAGTACTCAGGACTGATCTGTCTCCATAAATGGGGAATGTTCAATCATTTTAAATAAGTTGGATGAACTTTTATATGTCATGTTGAGTCATGGCGAGTTCATTTACTCTGGCATTTATTTATTGTGGAGAACCCTCTTAAACTTCATATTTCAGCTGCTTTTTTAATGCTGGAAAGTCTTTACCTGATACAATCAGACAGAGTGGAAAAGGCAGAAGAGGGACTGGAAATGAGTGAATAAGTAATGGTAAAAAAAAGCACATTACAATTAAAACTAAAATGTGTTATCTAGTCATTGAAATACTGACTACTGCCTAGAGATATGTTACATCATTCAGATTAACGTTAACTCAGGAACAGAAATGATTCACTTTGCACTAAAATTCTAACGAAGAATCATTCTGGCCCTAGAATGCTGTTCACCTAATCAGGGGGATGTTGGAGCAAACAAACTACAATTACCATGTTGGAATTGTGGAAACAACAAGCCAGACACTAGCTAAGTTTCCATCCAGTTTTTTGCGACGTTTTGTTATCGACAAACAGAATATACGTAAAAAAAATGTGCGAAATTTGCTGTCCCCAGCCTGTTTCCATCAAACTGGCTTTTTATCGATAAAATGGTGTGCGTGGTGACGTCATCCCCCCCAAAACGAACTGTTGCATAACTTTTGTTGTATCGCGAAAAAAATCTGCCCTTGAGCCGTTTCCATACATAATTTTGTGTATGTCGCAAATTATCTACCTTTTGTTTTCCACGTTACACCCCCTCCACTAAACAAAGAAACAAAGAAATGGAGAGATTATTCAGACAGTTTTTTGAAATTTGCCAGCTTACTGTTATTTCAGTTTCACAAATAATTGGAATTGTACATAATATCCGAAGACGACAGCAGAATGAAGCAGTTGCTTGTCTGATAGCCCTAGAGCTCGAAGAAAGTACCCCAGTGCAACGAAGCCCACGGGTATGGGAGAGACGACAGAATAAGACCTTCTGGGAGGAGGTGGTGGAGAGACACTTCACAGAAAATCTCTGGCTGCAACATTTTATAATGACACGGCCGACGTTTGAGATGTGTGGATTCATCAGTCCTGATGTTGCGCCCATCACAGGTTGCCACCGACCACCGGTTCCAACCCAAAAGCGGATTGCCATCGCCCTTTACAAACTGGCAACCTGCGCCGAGTATAGAGTAGTTGGAGAAACTTTCGGGGTTAGTAAAACTACCGTCCATCGATGTGTATATGCTGTGTGCACCGCTATTAAAGAAAAATTAATGCGGCGTTATATCAGACTTCCGACTGTAGCGGAGGCCAATGAAATTGCATACCGCAATTCCTTGGTGCATCTTGTGCCACAGATTTACGGTGCGCTGGATGGCACGCATGTGTCTATTCTTCCCCCGACAGAAGGCTACCGCGATTACATTAATCGCAAAGGGTGGCCATCTATTGTTCTCCAGGCCCTTGTTGATGACAGGTGCATGATACGAGACATTTGCGTTGGCACTCCTGGAAGTGCCCATGATGCAGCTGTGTTTGCAGCATCGGATCTGTACAGGTGAGCCTACCTTTCAACATCCCTTCACAGTGCGATAACAACTGAATTAACCTGCTTCCCTTAAGGTTTTTAATTAAAACTGAAATTTGAATTAATACAAAATAACGACGTTTAATCAAAAAAAAAACTCTCTTCATCAGACCATGCGAACCGCTCTGCCATTCTCGTTTTGATTGCACGTGATGAAAATGTGACACATTTATTTGCGTTAAAGCCCTTTTTTGCGACAAAAACTGTTTCCAATGTAGTTTTTGCGACATCTGAAGTATCGATATGGAATTTATGCGCTAAAGTTAAACGGAAAAATATTATGTCGACATGTACAACATTTTATCGATAATTAGCATTTCCATCCGCTATATCGGTAAAAAAATTGAAGCGCTAAATATTTTTTCGCAAAAACTCCTTGGATGGAAACCTGGCTATTGACAAGCTGCATTTAAATGTCAATGCCTTTAAATGTAAACCTGCAGTGCAACTGAGCAGATCTGACCACATCTTACTCCCACCTAAAAGCCTGGAACTGACAGTAGCAGCTCTCTTATTCAAGCCAGAAGTCTTCAGCTTCTCTAAAACTTTCATTTCCCCTTGAAAAATAAAGTCTATCTATCTATCTATCTATCTATCTATCTATCTATCTATCTATCTATCTATCTATCTATCTATCTATCTATCTATCTATCTATCTATCTATCTATCTATCTATCTATCTATCTATCTATCTATCTTTAATGATGAAAATAAAACAGAGAGCGGTTCAGTGATCCATCAATGCCGTTTACCCATTAACAGTTTTCTTGTATTTTTCTCTGGTTTCAACAATATAACGTAACATTTGGGAACAAAAATGCAGAAAAGTAACCCAATGTATTCCAAAACAATATAAAAAGCTGCTACAGATCCTGGATTGCATTCAAGAATGATTTTGAATTTGTAGTAGATCAGGTTCTTTGAGGAAAAAGGAGGTGAAATCATCAACCAAACTGCACAAATGCACACCTGTATTAATGTGGAAACAGAAACGGTGAGCTGTTGTTGTGCAGGCCCAAACCATTTCATAACGTTGCTGCCTGGAAGTGTAGCAGTGAAGGCCATTACCACCACAATTGTTTTTCCCAGGACACAAGAAATGCACATGACAAATGTTATTCAAAATGTTGTGTGGCGCAGCATACAGGACAAATCCGAGGGTTGGCCAATGAATGTCACAGAGCAAAGAAAGCATAGAGTCAAGGAAAAGAGAAGCAGAAAACTTAGTTCAGAATTATTTGCTTTCACCACATGTGTATCTCTGAAATAAAAAAAGATTGCTGCCACAGATATGGTTATGGCAGCACCCACCAAGGCAAAGGTCGCAAGTAACAATCCCATTGTCTCCTCCAGAGAGAGGAATTCTGTTTTTTTTCAAGATGCACTGATCTCTTCTCTCATTGGGCCAATGAATTTCCCATTGGGATTAATAAAGTATCTATCTATCTATCTATCTATCTATCTATCTATCTATCTATCTATCTATCTATCTATCTATCTATCTATCTATTCGGGAGGACATTTTAAGCAATCTGTAGAATTTAAAAACATGATAAATACATATTTGATTATTGTTTTTAATTTTGTTTTACAAATAAATCTATAAATAAAAATATTTCTGCATAAAGGCATTGTTATTATTTTAAATACAGTCAGGATATAACAGCGATTGCACTTTTAGAGAACTAAGAATAAACTATACAGCCTCGTCACTTAGATGCTACTTTATGGCATTTAAGACTATTCAAATTTGATAACTGACTTAAGTAGTGGACTTGAAATGATATTGTTTTGAAAACATGAGTGTACAGGAAGAATTAAAAAAAATGAGCCTCATCTTTAGCATTTGGCTGATTATTGCTTCCTTTCTTACATCCATCCATCCATCCATTATCCAACCCGCTGAATCCGAACACAGGGTCACGGGGGTCTGCTGGAGCCAATCCCAGCCAACACAGGGCACAAGGCAGGAACCAATCCTGGGCAGGGTGCCAACCCACCGCAGGACACACACAAACACACCCACACACCAAGCACACACTAGGGCCAATTTAGAATCGCCAATCCACCTAACCTGCATGTCTTTGGACTGTGGGAGGAAACCGGAGCGCCCGGAGGAAACCCACGCAGACACGGGGAGAACATGCAAACTCCACGCAGGGAAAACCTTTTTTTCTTGTCTTCTTATAGAGTCAATGTTGCTGGGCTGTAAAAAAACATGGCCTGTTAAAGCTCATTGAGGCATTCCTTGAGTAATTTTTGGGCTGTACAAGAAATAAATTGTTGTTGTTGTTATCTTTAATCCATGACTAGCTAATAAATCTGATATCAATTCATTAATTTGATACAAAATAGGCTGGTGTCTAATGTTGCGATGTTCTTCCAAAAAATGCACCTCCAAGTGTTTCTCTTGCTCCCCAGGTAAATATTGCTCTCAAAAAAGGACAACTGAAATGGCCAATTTACATTTTTCAGTTGACCTTTTGTAACATGTACATATTTTAAACTTGTGAGTATAACCAGAGCACTCAGAGAAAAAGCATTGTTGACTGGGGAGTACAGTGGAACCTCGGTTCACGAACGTCTCGGTACACGTACAAATCGGTTTACAACCAAAAAGTTTGCCAAACTTTTGCCTCAGTTCACGACCACACACTCGGTATACGAACAAGCCAGGTTCCCTTTCGGTTTGTACATGTTTAGTCTCTCCCTGTGCATTTCCTGTGCAGCGATCAAGAGAGAGAGCGAGACACACACACATACAGGCAGCGCAAGAGAGAGACAGACGCACACACACAGGCAGCGAGAGAGAGATGCGCACACACACAGGCAGCATGAGAGAGAGACAGACGCACAAACACAGGAGCTCGCGAGAGAGAGGCGCGCACACACACAGGAACGCAAGAGAGAGAGAGAGCGAGCAAGTGAGAGAGGGAGGGACGCATAAGGTAGAGAAGGCTTGTTTTTGTTTTCAGTTCTGTTTACAGTGATCGGTTCATAGCCTGCATTGTTGCAATGTTACTTTTCTTGGTGGTTTATTAAATTACGGATTTTTCAAATGTTCATTTTTTCCCTTGTGCTTAAAACTCATTAAAAAAAAGTGTTTTTAGCGAGCGGTTCCTAGCACTATAGCAAGAACTATTGCAGTGTTAGTTTTCTCTGTAATGTTCAAGGTTTTCTCAGTGTTATTCAATGTTTTTACATTTAGTTTACTATTACGCTGTGCTTTCTATGGTATAATTAACAATATTTGTGCTTAAAAATTTAAAAAAATATATATTTACATACAGTTCGTACGGTCTGGAACGGATTAATTCTATTTACATACAATCCTATGGGGGAAATTGCTTCGGTTCACGACCAGAGTTTTGGAACGACTTATGGTCGTGAACCGAGGTTCCACTGTACGTACAAACTCCTCACAGACAAGGCAAGGATTTTAAGCCATTCTGCCATAACTGTAAGGCAGCAGGGAAAAAAACAGCTCTCATCAGACAGTTTGGACATTACTTGTTTCATTGCTGATTTCTCCTTCAGCACATAATATACAGTCAAAGCAGCAGACAGGCCGTCTTTTCTGAGCAGCTTTCCGAGTTCCTTGTGGACACTCTTCACTGCAAACTGATTTAGGAACCTTTTAAAAAAACAAATCCATCCATCCATTTTCCAACCCGTTGAATCCGAACACAGGGTCACGGGGGTCTGCTGGAGCCAATCCCAGCCAACACAGGGCACAAGGCAGGAACCAATCCCGGGCAGGGTGCCAACCCACCACAGAAAAACAAATCCTCTGCTAAAATATTTTACTTTATATACTTTAGCTTTATGGTATATACAGTGTAAAAAATTCACAAAAATATGGTAAAAAGTAAGGCAGCAATTTAAAATATTTAAAACATTTTAATATATGAAAAACATGGTTTTTAACAGCTATTTACGTGAGAAAAAAAGAGTATAATTTTAAATGAATGACATAATAGAAATTACTTTTTTTAATATGGTAAATGATTGTCACTTTCAGGGTTTTTGGTTGGCACCCATTGTCGCTGTATTTTTACTGTATTTTTACAATTTTGTAAAAGTGTATACTTTTTGTGTGTATTTTTGAATAATTTTTTTCTGTAATACTGCTTGAATTTCCAAATAAAACCAAATTTACAGGTATAAAATTTAAAGAAAGAGATTGTTTTTAAGTGACACACAAAATCCATTATTTGTCAAAGAAAATGTTAAAATGCAATTGAATACCGTTTTTTATATGAACATATCAGTTATTTGGAGTAACATCAAAACAGTGTAAAATTTGACTGTACTGTAAAACAATTTTTTATGTAATTTTTTAAACAGTATATCCATTTATTTTGTTTTTGAACTTCCTTTTGTTATGAGGATTGTCTGAGGATATCTGGTGTACAACAGGAAGTAGCTTTAATGGGACTCATGTTCAGCCACACAACAGCACCCACTTATAATTGACTTATCTGGATTTGACAGTTACCCTAAAATACATCTGTCTAGGATTGAACTGGAGTATGTGGAGAAAATCTTTTTAGACACAGAAAAATTATGCAGTCTCCATACAGTCTCCATACAGAGAATGACTAGACGAGAAGTTAAATCCAGGTCAATGTGAAGTGGCAGTGCTAACGACTGTATGACATTGGTATCATAAGTACAGAGAGAAGTTTCAAATGCATAGAGGTCTTACTTTGTTACTTCCACTTGACCAGATGATGTTGGTGTTGCCCAGGATCAACTGCTGTCTTGCTGATAAGGAGGCATCATATAGTCCAACTGTAACAAGCTCAAGTAATCCCTGTTTATTCAGCTGCCAATTAACTAACTCGTACCTTGCAGCAGGGTCTCGATTCTCATCAACGTAGACCCTCTCTCCATTTGATGATGTAAAATTTACATTTTTTAATTCATGAAGTAACTGGGAAATGGAACACATATTTTACTTTTAATTCCTTATCATGTAAGGAAAACACATTCTTCATAACATGAGTGATAAACTTGTTTCAGTTTCTTACCTGCTGTGGCTCAATTTGCATCTTCGTTGAGCAAGTCACATTGGCTTGCAGTCCTCCATTATTTTCACAAGAGACTAGATTATGCAGAGACCAAGCTATGGCATAAACTGCTTTGTAAACATTATTGGAAATTCTCAGCTCTGATACATCAGTATACTGATTATTAATATTAATTAAACTCTCAGAGCCCTTGCAGGAGTTGAGATCAGTCTCACTTTTACTTGAGACACTACAGTTGAATACTGTTTCCCAGAACTCCTTTAAAAAACTGTTTCCTGGGTCATCAGAGAGATGGACATTTAACAGAAACTCTTTGAGACCAGCGATTTTTGCATTTCCTGTTACAAATCCAAGTGCTCCACCTAGGACCTCGTGAAATCCAAGATATTTATCAGCAATCCATGATTCGCTGCCAATCCACTGGAGTCCTGTCACATTCTCCTGAAGCAGTTCTGGCAACACAGTCAGTGCCTCTCCATGAGCCAGAAAAGCAACAATAACTTTAGAAATTGACTTTTTGATTAAGTTCACAATTTTAAGGATTTTCTCTCTAGGATCAGTTCTAAAAAATGCCTTCCATTTGGGCCTCTTGAGCAAATGCTGCCATTCCAAAATTGCCATAATCTGAGTCACTTCTGATTGCTCCCACCCAAGTCCAACCAAAGTATTTAACAAGCTGAACAAGTGCTTTGCTTTGATAATAATCACTAGGAACAGTTTGAAAAAAAGTAGGAAACTCATGTCTGTTGCTGAGACATGCACATGTCGCAAGGTGACTGATCTGTGGATATAGTGTAGCAAATAGTACGTACATTAATCAGGTACTCGAAAACTCATAGCAAAATTGTACTTCATTTCTAGAGCTTACATGTTTAGTTAATATTACTATTGCTGTTTGTGGAATTATCTATCTATGTCTGTGTGTCTGTCTGTCTGTATCGGTGCATTATAACCTAATGGATGATGAACGTTTAACCAAAAGTCTTCACTCTCTCTGTGGCCCTGAATAAATTGCTTAACCTGCCAATTGAAATTAAAAATCCAAAAGATTACACTGTAGGCCTTTACCTGTAAGGGGGATACTGTTCATTACATAAAAGACATACGCAAAGCAAATTATTTTGATTTGTTTTTGACTATGCCATTATTAGTTATTTGCTTAACTACAAAATATTCATATTTCTGGAGAGGAAGACAATGATAATTGGAGAAATAGAAGGTTATAAAATGCATTCATTGCCTGGGACATAAAACAACAAACAATTAACTGTTATTTCATATTGAAAATGTGCTATGTAAATAAATGTCTTTATTTTCACATACCTATACTTCATTTTCAACATTTATCTGTCAAAATCAATGGAAATTAAAAATAAAACCCCACTGTTGTTTTACGTAGGTGAAATTTAAACCACAAGCTTACGTTTAAATTTGATCCATGACAAAGTCTGCTGTTAAAAACAAGTCAAATGACTTGGCAACACCATAGTAGTAAAAAATTAATTTTTAAAATTAATATACTGTACGTGGCTGTTACAGTGCAATGTATAGCGAAACTCGTACTCGCACAGAACAGACATGTTAACACGACTGAGTCCAAAACAGTACTGATTCACTAGAAACAAGATGGCGGCTTTAAAGGCCAGTATGGGAAGTGATGTCATCAGGACTGGAACCGGAAGTGACATCATTGGCTGCCCCAGAGCCGGGCAGGATTTCCCTAGAATTGACTGCAAGGAATCGAGAGAGAGAACTAGTGCACTTTACCACCCCCTGGTCCGGTGTGGAATTAGAGCTACTCAGGCCCTTTAGCTGTCCCCTAAACACGCGTGTGTGACGCAGGGTAAATCTGAAAAAAGTAGCTCGAGTCAGGTTGAAAGTGGAAGTAAACATAAGTCAAAGAGCAAGTTGGATACCTTTTAATTTGTCTGAGTACCACTACATTCATGCAGGTACTCATTAGAATACAACAACCAAAAAATAATGTCAACCTCTGATTACACAAAGCCACAAAGCAGATTTTTTCAAAATTCCAATCTTAAGTGCCTATCTTGTATAAACATCAGTGACATTTAACAATGACTTTTTGCTATACAAAAGCTTCTTCTAGCACTCTAGCACTTGATGAAAAATGATGAATGTCTTTTGTACCTTCTAGTTTTGTTTAGTTTTTTTGTAGGGGTTCATTGAGACAGTTGGTTCAAAAATGTAATTCCACTTTCCTCCTCTGTACTATCTTTAAGTGTCTTTTTTTGAGATTTTTATCCTTTGACCATGTGTGTGTTTTGTATCATGTTTCTACTTGATCTGTTGTATATGTGACAAATTAAAATAAATGTATACAGTAATGTAAAACTCATAG
This sequence comes from Erpetoichthys calabaricus, assembly GCF_900747795.2. Lineage (NCBI taxonomy): Eukaryota > Metazoa > Chordata > Cladistia > Polypteriformes > Polypteridae > Erpetoichthys > Erpetoichthys calabaricus. The sequence goes on along the minus strand of NC_041395.2, from coordinate 132,217,187 downwards.
TATATTATTATAAAGCATATTACATGATTATGAAAGAAAGGCTGGGAATCTTCAAATAGATGTAGAAACCTGTTCACTGCAGGCATAAAGGACGAAAACAAAAAATGAGAAAAGGGAGAAATAAAAACATTGTTTAATTGAATTATTTTCAGTTAGTTTTACTTATTCCTTGACTTATTAAATAATGCACACATTGCTGATCATTTTTAATTGCACATATCCTGAGCAGGAAAAATAACCACAAGAGTCTTTCATGATAGAGCTGTGACCCTTGGGTTTAAGGTATAAACCTTGTGGGGGAAGGTGGGCAAAGGTAGGAGCCTGAACAAGAGATCCAAGCTCCCCATGGTGACATAACAACCTAAAAGAATTAAAGCAAGAAAGCACATGGAAGTTGAAAAATATCTAGACTATAGACAGATGTCTCATGTGTTGCTTCATGCCTATTGAGCAATGGCCTTAAGGAAATATTAGTGCCTGTGAACTGAATGTGCATTTGTTATCTGAATTTCAAGGGTGAGCACCCCATGGGAATCTTTCAGAGTGTTCATTGTAACCACTTTTTAGTTCTTGAACAGAAAAAAAACATGCTTTAATGGTACTTCAAATGAAAGGCTTTTGGTCTTTTAAACAATGTAACCTGAGTTTTAGAATAAGATTATTTTAAATGAATCACTAAAAATAAGTATATACATTTTTAGAGTAAATTATATTAAACAATCCATTAAATAAATGCAAAAATTCTATATTAAATTATATTAAGTAATTCACAAAAACTAATATAATAATAAAGAATAATAAAAAATTTTTTACATTTTTTGTTCATACGCAAAATATTATCTACAACATATACATTTCCCCATATAAGCTGGACATTGAACTGGATTCTAGTCATTATGAAACAGACATGTTTACTGCTTCAGAACCTAAGCGCATCATCAGGTTATTGATTTTCTGATATCAATATTGTTACCTTTTAATTAATGTTAATGTTATTTTTATTCATTTAATTAGGTTCAAGTTACTAAATCTAAATCGACTTTAAGCTAAATTTCATCTATGCATGTTTAGAAGTTATGGATTACGCAGAACCTACTACATGAAAGTGTTTTTTTAGAGGAATGCATTAATGCATCGGCCCAGATATTGGAGCCCAGTTTGATATTCCAGTTTTGATCATTAGTACACAATGTGATCAAAAGGCCTGTTTACAAAATTGCACCTATTATTGCTAGTTTAGGAATCAACTTCACATGGCCCCACAGGAAAAGTTCATATAAAAGTCCAGAGATACTAATGTTTAAACTGCAACTCACTGAAGAAAAATAAATGGATAAACATATTCCACATGCATATATGTGATTAGCAGCAGAGGTCATTTAAAGTAGGAATAAGAAGGTCAACAATCTCCAAATCATCAAATACATACATATGTATTGTGATGGACGACCGGCTACAGACTCCGGTCACCACCCCCAGGCCGCTAGGAGGAGCCCTCCGGACAGCATGATGGTGCCCCAAATGCCAGCAGGGCCACATGGACTTTGTAGTTTATACACACAGCCCTGCTGGATACCTTGGGGGCCACCGGGAGTCGCTGTAGGGGGGCTAGTGGGCTCTTGTATGCCCTATAACCTGGGAGTGCGTCAGCATCACGTGTCCGGAAGAAACAACGTGCTCCCGGGGTGAAGAAGAGGACTGTTTGCCCTGACCCGGAAGGAAAACGGACTTGTGGGTTTGGCCAGGAACCACTTCCGGGTCAGGGGCTATAAAAGGATTGTGGGAAGCCCAGAACACTGAGCTGAGCTGGGAGGTAGGGTGGCGAAGTGTCTGGGCGAGGAGGTATTGGTATTGTAAGAGTTTATTGAGTATATGAGTAGTGTGGTGTGTGGAGTGCTTTGTGCACAGTATAATTATAAAATAAATAATAGTTATTATACTTTCACCTGGTCATCAGAGTGGTACCTGAGGGTTCAAGAGGTGGACAAAAGCCTTAACTGCTACAGTATTTATTTAGTTTCTGCCAGCAAATAAAGGTGAATATGTTTTAGTGGGAACATGTGATATTACCATCACTTTGATAGTAAGAACCAAAACTTTATAGTTAACAGGGCTAATGTGTGCCAGTTTGTATTATTAATGTAAACATGAAACAACTGACCTAAATTAGCAGGTGTGATGATATTGCACATCAAAAAACTGAAAGACACAGCAAACTTTGCTGTCATATTATCTCTCCTACACCGTCCCCATATATACTAAAACAACATCTAGAAATTCTGGACCACATTCATTGTAAAAACAATGCAATAATACATAAAAATCAAAAGCTGACTGGCAGTGTAGTCTGAATATACTGCAGATACAAATGTGTTTATTTTAAGACCATCTGAAGGCAGAAGTAGCACAATATAAAATTTGTTTTGACTCTTGAATAAATGCTGTACTTTAAAAATACAAGATCACAGGAGTTTGAAAATAAACATTATCCTCTGATTCAGTATGTAAGTATAAAGCACATTTCTGGCTTAGTATGACTCACTGACTTAATGATGCAATGCTGCCTTATTCCACAAGGTGTCACATATTTTACAGTCTGCTGCATTTCTCCTAAGGCCTACTGACTGACTAAACTGAAACAGTAAACAGGTTAAATAAAGGCTCATTAGCTGTGCAGTGCTGTCACAATGAGCTGGGTGATTAACTTGTCATTAAATGCCTGCAGGGTGGAAAGGAAAATAATAACAGTTGTACCGTGAGCATTGAATGATCAGCAGAGAATCAGACTGTGTACAGATCTTGAGGAACAGTTTAAAAATATATAAAACACTTTTGATATTAATGTATGAAGTATCAGTACTAAAAGATACAATATTAACAGTTTATAATAATTGTTTATAATATAAACTGTATATTTATGAAATGAAACTGTGCTAGGTGGAAAGCACATGATATGCCATGTGCAGGTTTATGACATAAATATAGTAGTAAAGATCTTCATTAAGGCCAGCAAAGTCCATTCTAATCAGGAACACTAGTAAGATCTAAAAAAATGTTTGGCATTAGTAAAATATTTAATAGCGAGGCCAGTGGACAGAATAGTTGTAGTAATAAGTAAAACAAACAAAATCCCTGCACAATAGCACAACAGAAAAGACAGCTGTAGCAGTCCAAATAAATAAAGGTTTCCCAGATCGTGGAGGCACAGACAACTTGTCAGAGTCTTCTGCAGATCATCAGAGTCCATACTTTGAGGTCATACTGTTTTTCAAAGCCCTGACCAGAAGAGATGGGGACAGCTCTGGGTGCTGTGGCCGTGTTTGGGTGCCCTCACTGGATGGCTTCTTGGAGCTGGGGTTGGAAAAGGAGAGACAGTTAGCGTGAAAGCCCCCTGTTGTCCTGAGTGGTACCGCTTACCTCAGCTGAGGCAGGAAGGTAATCCCCATGTGTGACAATGGACATCTCAACACAGTACAGGAAGGCCCACTTGGAACTAGGGTTCTAATAGTTTATATTTTTATATTTTTTTATTAAGAGAACAAAATAAGCACTAAAGCATAGTTTTGTCAAAGATACAACCAATACAAAACATACCAACAGTTTTATACTGCTCAGAACAGGTTCTGAGTATTAGATGTTTTGCCAGTGAAACTGGGCTGCCACCACTAGGAGGAATTACACTCTATAATTATTCAAGGTGTCCTGAAAAAAAAATGACGGTGTTTTTACCCAGGATTCTAGAGAGCATTTGGCACAGTGGTTAACAGGACTGACAGAGTCTATGCTAATGACGCACATGTGAAGAGGTGGTAGTAGAGGAAATCCTAGACTTATGAACTCCAGAGCAGTGGAAATAAGAAAAGACAATGGGGGATAATGGATAGAGGGATGATGGATAATATAGGTTGCCAGTCTGAAAAAAGGTAGCATGAAGGCAGTTTATCCACTGAAAAAATCCATCCATTATCCAACCACAATATCCTAACTGCAGGGTCACGGGGGTCTGGTGGAGCCAATCCCAGCCAGCACAGGGCGCAAGGCAGGAAACAAACCCCGGGCAGGGCACCAGCCCACCGCAGACTGAAGAAATCTCCAGTGCTAAATTGAATCTTAAAGTGTATGTAAAGAAACATTTTTTTTCATGTATACAATTTAAAGGTTGACTTTGATACTACAATAGATCATTTAAAATTGGAAGTTTTGCTTTTGTGTTATACATGGCTGCTAGGTACACATTATATTAGAAAGACAACCTGTGGATTTGGGAGGAAAGCAAGTGGTCAGTAATCGAGAAAGGAAAGGAAACAGAAGGCAATAGAAATAGGAGGCCTTAGTTTAGGTACTACAAGTGGACGAGCCTCTCCATACTGTATGAGCTGCTTTATCCCTCTGATTTCTTAAGACTAGAATCCTTGAAGCATACAAAAAAAGTTGTAATGCAGAGCCACCTTAAATTCCCTCGCACCTCCTTATTAGCGTCTTTGTTTTGAAAATGGCACTGGCAGCAAGCAGTTTGCTATCCCATCCCCAGCAGACGCAGTTCAAGTTGGATAAAAAGTTCTCAAAACTCAAGTCTATTTATCTGGATGTGTGATGTACGTCTGGAATTGTACAGGGTAAATAATATACATCGTTATTTGGAACACATGCATTTCATGTGTGTTCAATGTCTACAATGATCCGGGTAAACGTAGGATGACAGGAAATGCGAGGCAAAAAATGTTGAACACATAACTAAAACAGAAACTTTTTTCATGTTATAGTACTAATGACAAAATGTTGACATGAACTGTATAATGTGTGAAGACTGAAGTCTAAATATCAAATAAACACTTTCACAAATTGTACAAGTATAACAAACCAAGTGTGGTTTTATTGAAGAATATAACCAAAGAAAAAGAAATCAGGTTAGGTTACGATGCTGACACATCTCCTTGGCTGTTGCAGAGGTTAGAACTACTGTCTCATAATCATGAGGTTGATGGTTCGATTCCGGTACCCCTCATTTTTAACCATAGGTATCCCTGTGGCAGACTGTTTTACTGACTGGGTCTGTCTATATTTTCACTTCTAAACTTCAACCCAATTTACCACCAGTAGAAAGCAATAAACAAGACTTTCAGGCTAAGGCCTATCACCTGAAACCTGTCATTTGATAAGGTAGAAGTATTTTCTTGGTCTGTAAATAAAGACTCATTGTTCAGCCATTAGAAAATCTGATAGACAGAACTTTCCACCAATTATAAGCCAAGAGATTGGACCCATGTGAACTGAAAAATGTCAATGGCAAAATTTTTACTCCTTCCTTTATAAACCTTTGCAAGCATTAACTCCCTTGCCCACTATCTACCTGGTGTTAAATTCTATTCTACAGTAGGTCCACTACTGCCTCAGATGTTGGCAAACCCTTCCATTCCAAATGGTAACCTAGTGAAGAACTGTAAGAATGGAAGAGCGTCTGTAATTGAGTTGGAAGTGGGTGCCACATTGAGTCTAACTTTGTTAAAGAAAATCAAGATGCACAAGGAAGAGAGCAAGCACATGTAAAGCAACATATTCACGTTGCTGATAAATAGATTTGACTGATCACTGGCCTCCCAGCATCCACAATTTTTATGCTAGCAAATAAGGTGCTATGTTTATAACACCTTCAAAACTGTAAACTGCAGTACAGCCCAAAAGCACAAGGTGTAACCAAAGACAAGAAGGACCTGGACAAAGAAAGTATTTAAAAGCTGCTATAGAAGCTTTCTAGGTTCTGTAAAAATTAGCAGCTTCAGCAAGTACTTCACACATACATCTTTACTATGAGCGGTTTGCTGTAAGTAAGTGCATTTGAGCTATGAAGAAATCAACGCCTCTGAGAAACGTTATAATGAGCTAAGAACTCATCCATGTAATTGGCTGAAAGACCAGAATTGCGATAAGGACATCAACCTAGGAATAATGTTTCCTCGGTTAAATCTTTAGGAAGGATCAAACCAATCAAACATAGATTAATGTTTTGTCTTGTGTCTATACTGTGACACGTGAATCATTGTCTTGCACCCCAAAAAAGAGGCTGAGTCTCAGTACTTTAGCAAAACCAGCTTTATTCAACTTGAAACAGGAACAGCGCGGTTATTTATTGTAGCAGGATCTACCACTCTCCTATACACAGACACAGCAAACAGGCAGGGTCAGTGTCCTGTCAGTGGCCAAGTTATACTGTTCCCTGCATTTATAATGTTCCTTGCATCACCCATCGGTGACAGGCAGTTATTGTGCTATGCTGTTGCAATTCGAACCTACGGTTGCTTTGGCTCCGGACAAGCATTCTTACACTGACGTGGCAATCGTGTTTCTGAGTGTCTTTCCATTGGGGGGGGGGTCCCAAAAGAGTTCAGAAACCTCATCACCATTGGTGTGTGCAGCTCCAGGACAGAGGCAAACATCAAAAGCAAAAGCCTGCAAACTAATACACCACCAAGTGTCCAAGGTGTTCGAATCCTTCTATTTGTATAGCCACTGAAGCAGGGCGTGGTCAGTCACCAGGGTATACCGCCGTCCCCAGAGGTATTAGCGGAGGGCCTCCACCATCCACTTAATCGCTAAACATGCCTTTTCAATATTCAAATAATTACGCTCCCTGGGCAGCAGTTTCCTGCTGAGAAATGCGATAGGTGTTCTTCCCCTTCAAAACGCTGTGACAGCACAGCTCCTAAACCGAAAGTGCTTGCAACTGTTTTCAGAATAAATTTCTTTGAAAAGTCTGAATTGCACAGAACTGGGAACAAGGATAAATTGACTTTTAAATCCGAGAAGGCTCTGTTACAGGCATCGGTCCAGAAAACATTACGATTCTTTCTGCCCTTTGTCAAGTCAGTGAGGGGGGGTGGCCCGATGCGCAAAATTGGGAATGAACCACCTGTAGTATCCCGGGAGCCAAAGAAAAGCATGAACCTGCCTCTGTGTTTCGGGACAGGGATATACAAGCACCTCTCCTACCTTGTCCATTTGAGGCTTGAGCAAACCCTTGGATTATCCCAGATTGTGAATTTTCGACATACCCAGCTTGCACTTCTTAGGGTTAGCTGTCAACCCCACCAGCCACAAACTGTCAAGCACCACCTGAAGGCGAACAACATGAGAGTCCCAATTATTATTGAAAATAACTATATCATCAAGATAGGCACCTGCGTACGCAGAATGGGGACACAGGTTCTGGTTCATCATCTGCTGGAAGGTCAACGGTGCACCATGGAGACCAAAAGGAAGCGCCGTAAATTCAAACAGCCCGTCCAGAGTGGTGAAGGCTGTCTTCTCACAACTGGACTCCTCCAAGGGCACCTACCAATAACCCTTCATGAGGTCCAGGGTGGAAATACAGTATATGAGGCCTGCCCAAGCTTTTCCAACAGTTCATCCACATGCGGCATCGGGTATGCATCAAACTTGGAAATCTTATTCAAACACCTAAAATTAATACATAACCAAACCAAACCAAACCATCGGGCTATGCAATCAGAAATGATCTGATACAGAAAACAATCCTTAATTAAAAAATGTAGTTTTTAAAGTTTGGGTCCCCTCTCTCTAGATAGTAATAGTCATTTGCGATGTGGGCTCGTTGCAGATGAGCAAACTCCATCTGAATGGCAGTCTCAGCTTCCTCTGTGTCCGATGCAGCATTGCACTCACCTCCCACTATTTCATCTGGGTCCATATTGGGTGTCCGGTCTGGGGAGGTTGTTAGTGAAAGCAACAGCATGGGCAAGTCTGCCAGCTGTCCTGGGTCCTCACTTGACGATTCGTGTGTCCCCCCCCTTGATGGACAATTCCAGTTCGATTTCAAACCTGACCCCTTGACTGACACTGTCTGTGGCAAGCCCCTCTTTATCCACTACTGGGGGAGACGTTCTGCAGGTGGCAAAGACCCTTGGGAGGAGGGCATTCCTTTATCCTATTAGGAGTGGCCAGGCTGAGGTGTCTGATATGGCAGCCCAAACCTTAAAGTTCTTCCCTTTAAATTTCAGAGGGAGTAAATTTAGTCTTGTATGTTTTAATGTCCCCATGGATGAAGCAGATGTTCACTTAGTCTGTGGTCTCATAAGGGGTCAGCCGGAGGAAGTCATGGTAGACTACACAGAGGTTGCTGCCAGAGTCCAACACTTCCCACCAATAATAATAACAATAAGAGCAACTCACTACTCAAAACAGTAAATTTGCGAGGCAACCAGAATTGAACCGGTGGCCTCTTGATTATAAGTCAGCAGTTCTTACCGCTGCACCTGTTGTGTTTTCCTTGTACCTTTTGTGAAAGTGTTTATTTGATATTTGGACTTCAGGCTTCACACATTATACAGTTCATGTCTACATTTTTTCATTTATTACTAAAACATGAAAAACTTCTCTGTTTTAACAATGTATTTACATAGATTGTTGTAGACACGGAACACACATGAAATGCATGTGTTCCAAATAACGATATATTATTAACTCTAGGTATCTCACTCCCAGATAATCAAGGCTTGAGCTGGGAGAACGTTTTGTCCTTTCTGTGGCAGTGGGGGGATGGAATAGTAGGCTGCTTGCTGCTTGTCTTGATCGACACATTTACAACACAAAAGACACTGACGGAGAATTGCAAAGAGATTTAAGGTGGGCTGGGTTTACAAGTTTTTTCATAGGCTTTGGAAATTCTAGTGATAACTGGTTGATTTCAGATTTTTCCAGGGATGCAATTCTCTGTGCCCCAAACACTCCCACGTTTATTGGCAGCAAATTAGTATTATTATATTGGACAATTGTCACTGCACTATTTCATGTTCACATCCATGGTTCACAGTTCACACCCTACATTAACTTAACTACAGATAAGCAAGCACAATTTTAGGGAGATGGCAACTTCAAGTGGAACTTCAGAAATCAAAGAAATTTCCCCCTTACCAAAACAAAAAATGCTCCTTCATAAATCATTCACTTGAAGAAAAAAGAAGACGAGCTTTCACACCTACTTTTTCTCACTCTTGTTATGAGAAATGGAACTGGCTAACAGGATGCGGTGTAGGTAATGCCTTTTTTGCTTTCCCTGTTTGCTGTTTCAAAGTTTCTGTACCAAAGCATTGAGGACAGTGACAGGGGTATGAAACCTAAAACATCTTTCTGAAAAATGCAACCAGCATGAAAGTAGCTGCAGTCATCTAGACCAGTGTTTTTCACCCAGTGTGCTGCAGTGCAGTGGCACACCATGACAGCTAGCCAGGTGTGCCTTGGAAATAATAGTGTAGCACACTTGGGTCTGAACCTGAGAGGGATATCTCCATAGGTGGTCGACACCTGTCTGAAGAGGATAGGACTACCCGGAGAAGCTGGCATACAAGCAGCTCCATGATCACCATGCTAGATCACTTCAGACATTTCTCCTGGCTTTTATAGTCCATCTGCCCTTGGTGTGTACTCACCAGTGAGCCTCCCAGAACTGGTGGATAGTGGGCATATGAGTTGTCTCTGAAGCAGGAATGGGTGGGCAAAGGGGCGAAGCAGCTTGGAGATGCCTCCAAAGTGCTCAGTAAGTGCCACGTCTGCGAATACTGATCTCGGAGCTCCTTTTTTACCAGCTTCTCCGGTAGTCCATTATATGTATGACATATACAGTATATGAGTTTGTGGTTAGCAAAATATTAGTGTTCCTTAGGATGATTTTAAATACGAAAGTGTGCCACAACAGAAAAAAAAAATTTGGGAAACACTGACAATAATATGAGGCTATTGAGACATTTTCAGGCCCGAAGGAAAGTAGGGCAAGGTTTATGTTTAAGGAAATATAGGTATCCTGATCATAAAGATTGAATAAGATTTAGGTTGGACTTGTCCTGTGGGTGAAGTACAATACAGGTTGGGGGGGGGGGGGGGGGGGGGGGGGTGCACGTTATAATTTAAGATGTGTGTGTGTATGGGGGTTGTAGATCTTACAATCTGAATTTATGCCCAGATGAGGTAAGCCTGGCAAACTTGTATAGGACAGGGCAGACTGGCAGCAAGTGTAGAATAAAATTAGGGTGGGAATGACTCTGTAGGTACGCTCAATGATAAACTGAGATGCAAGACTTGAGAAAAATCAGAGGACTAGTGATTATATGATGTGGATTTATGGAATACAGTGGAAATGGCCAAGGACTGGGCACTCTGTTAGCAGAGGCAGAAGAAGACTTATGCTTATGGATGTGTTATACGACAGATTATGGAGATGGGGGTGCAGGCATTATGGTGTTTATTTTAGCAGAATGAGGAATTAGGCAAGTTGGCAGAGGATTGGGCAGTTTAGAGACAGGTGTAGAATAAAATTTGCGAAGCAGATACGCCTGTTCCTTTCCATGTCTATAGAGAAGAATAGGGGGACTATGGATGTCATGGATTGAAGTTTTAGAACACAGTAGAAATGGGAAAGCTGGCATCAGATTGGGCTGCATGGTAGAAAGGGTATAATACATTTTAGCCTGGATTTGTCCTATGGGTCTGGTACTGGAAAGGCCGAGATGTGCATTGACACTCTGATGAGGACCATGAGAGCATATGGAATTACCAGATAGATATGAAAGATACTATATAATAAATAGACATTAAAGGCACTATATAATAGATAAATAGATATGAAATGCACTATATAATTGATAAGTGCTGCTTCAGTTGTTTGTCCCTCCAAAAACATGCGCCCCTGTCCAAATATTTTTCACCAGCTGCCACTGCTACCTCCGCTGTTTCTAATGAACTACAATGACAAGGACATGGGCGTTTGTATTATGTTTCCATTTATTATACTGACTTTTTGTCAATAAAAATTAAATATTATACATATTGTCGTATATATTGTCATGTGCGTGTGCCTAGGAGACGGTTTAAGGGCTTTGGTGATGGTAATTCTCCGTCGCACCAGGAGATGGCGTGATGTGATGTGTGATAATGTTCTTTTTTCCTTCTCTCTGTAGACTGGGAGATTGACAGCTCTCCTAAACTGATGTCAATTCTGGTGTCCATTCACCTGAGCCTGCCTCTTGCTGCCTGGTTGCCATATGACAGGATGAATTGCCATTGTTAGGAGTCACATCTGAACAATTGTGTAGTTCACACGAGGCAGGATCTAAGCCAGTGATAAATAACTAAAATATATTGTGAAGAAATTCTTGGAATGCACAGTGCCACCTGAAACTGTGTGGGAAAGGCAGAACTGTTGCTTAAGACCTTAGTTAAATAACTAACTTAGCTGTATGGACTACTCTGCACTGGAGTGAATAAACTATTAGGAGCCATGGTTTGGCAAAAGTGTGAGTTTCTCTAAGCTTGAATGTATAGTACATTCTAAATGAATCTCAAAAATGAACAGATATCTCCAAATTCATCATATTAAATAATTAAATTAATATTTATTTTATCTCACAATCTTAAATAATAAATAACAGAAGAAATGCCCCAAATATTTTGGAAGTAATAACATTTTAAAAAGTAGATCAATTATAAATGGCAAAAATATTTTGGTTTACTTCATCTCATATGATGGGGTTTGAAATACTGTTCAAATAATTATCCATTTTGAGAAATACTTCTGCACCTCACGGTGGCGCAGTGGTAGCGCTGCTGCCTCACAGTTAGGAGACCCGGGTTCGCTTCCCGGTCCTCCCTGTGTGGAGTTTGCATGTTCTCACCGTGTCTGCGTGGGTTTCCTCCAGGTACTCCGGTTTCCTCCCACAGTCCAAAGACATGCAGGTTAGGTCAATTGCTGATTCTAAATTGGGCTTGGTGTGTATGTGTGTCCTGCGGTGGGTTGGCGCCCTGCCTGGGATTGGTTCCCTGCCTTGTGCCCTGTGTTGGCTGGGATTGGCTCCAGCAGACCCCTGTGACCCTGTGTTCAGAATCAGCGGGTTGGAAAATGGATGGATGAATAAAATTACAATCAAAAATACATCTTCACACAAAGATTAATAATATCATTGTACAAAATATCACTTATTGTTAGTTGAATGAATTTAAATGAATTTTGTGGGCATTTTTCCCATGACAATTTTTTTTGTATTCTTTTCTGGTTTCAGTAAAATTATATAGCATTTATGGGCAAAGATGCAGAAAAGCAAACCAAAACTGGAAGCTAAAATTGCAATAATTTCTAAGGCTACTGTAGAAATTTCTACACAAAATATCAGCATACTGAAAGTAATAAATTTTGCCTAATTAAAGTTATCTGGGAGATTCCGAGCCAGAAAAGACAGAATAAAACAAATTATAGGTAGAAGTCCTATATAACCTAAAACAATATAAAAGCCTAATGTGGATACTACATTACATTCTAAAATTATTTTTTCTTTGTAGGATCTCATATTCTTACTAGGAAAAGGAGGTGATAATGTTATCCAAAATATACATATGAAGACCTGAATTAGTGTAAGACCTAAAACACTTAATCGTTGCTGGCTTGGACCAAACCACTTCATCACATTGTTTCCAGGCTTTGTAGCTCTGAACACCATTAAAACAACAATGGTTTTTCCTAGAATACAAGAAACACACAGAACAAATGTGATTCCAAATGATGTGTGGCGCAACATACAAGACCAACCAGTGGGCTGACCAATAAAAGTAAGAGAACATAAGAAGCATAAAGACAATGAAAACAAAAGAAGAAAACTTAGTTCAGAGTTATTTGCTTTGACTATTGGTGTATTCCTGTAATAAAAGAAAATACAAATAATGGATGTGGTGAGGGAAGCTCCAGTCAGAGAAAAGATAGCTGGAATTATTCCCATAACTTCTCCAAAGGATAAAAATTCAACATCTTTTAAGATGCATTGATCTATTTGGTAATTTGACCTATACTCCAAAGGACACTTCAGACAATCAATTGAATCTGTGAAAATATAAATATATATTGGAAAAAATGAACACATTAAATATTGTGTAAATATAGTAAAAGTTTATAAAGCACATGTAAAGACTTTTGCATTCAATGAACAATTTGAAACATTGTATGTAGCACTCCTTTCTAGGATTGTGTGGTTGGTGTGATGAAGTGTATTACATGTTTGTTGGTCTTTAATGTGAAGTTGTTGAGAGGCTTCTTTTCCTGGTAGAGTTACCCTTAGCATATGATCTAACAGAAGAAGGTAAACAAAATCAGTTAAAGAATTCATTTCTTTGATGGTTCAAACAACAAAGAGAAGCTCATTGGGGATGCTGGAACCCGAGGAATGTGGCACTTGCTGATGGGTGTCTGGTGGTAAGATGATACTTGTGGCCCAGAGAGGCTAAGCCTGGAGAAAACTATGGAGCTATTGTATTAGTTCACAACCTGCAAGGTAGTGGGTGGTGCTCAATGGCACTCAGGTGAGGAACTTGAACGAGACATTTTAGAATGCTCCTTTACTGGTAAAGAAGGATCTAACACTTATATGGTGTGTTGGGAAAGCTAAGACTGTGTGTATGATTAGTGGAGCTTGTAAGTAATGGCAGGAATGAATAGCAACAAGGATAAAAACACCACTCATGAAACAAATAGCACCTAATAAAGCTGCAAGTTCACAAATAAATTTATGACAAAGTGAAGCTAATAATATTGGGAATGCATGAACACTTTCTTATGCCTCAGTAATGCAGAGAACTGCAAGGATCTGTTGACAAAAACTGTTAATTTGCCCCATGGTTCAACTCTTTTTTGATGAGAAGTTATGGTAATACAGTATGGCATTACTGTCAATGAGTAGTTTATGGAATGGTAAATGCCACATAAATACTGCACAGTATCTTCTGGCAGGGGCTGAAAGAATATATGCTATATAAATGTAATGAATTATTATTATTATTATTATTAACTATGAAACTCAATCCATTAGATTATTCTTAAAATCAGGATTTGTGTTCAGTTTTTCTTTCCTTTGAAACAAATTTTTGACACCTACAAGGAAACATCTTGCCTCCTCCCTTGTACATAAGACTACCAAGGCACTGAAGTAGCTTGAAGACAATTCAGTTCAGACAAGATTTTATTTAGGTATTTGATATGCATGTAAGGAAAAGCTACTTTAATCAGTCTACAAAGAATTTCAAGTTAAGCTATTTCTCCTTTAGGTATATTAGGCATTCAGTAAGGCTCACTGGGGAAACACTCAGAGCACACTGTAAGAGTTATATTTGTCAAAGAACCTGATGGAACATGTCAGGTCTTGAGGAGTAACTGGAGTACATTTCTAGAAATGTGAGAATTTGTTATTCACTCACAGTATTTTACTGCTGTTTAGGAAAAATATTAATTGCCTTTGCATTTTTATAAATAAAAATGCAGCATGTTTGCATGTCTTATAATATATAAGATTGTCTATGCCTTGTCTTCCTATGTTCTTGTGCACTTTCAGATACAGGCTTCCACAGTTTGAACTAGTGATGCTAATTTGCCATATTACATTTAAGTGTACATGTGTTTGCCATTTTTGATGAGGGGTGGTTTTCTCAAGCATTCTGCAGCTAGATTTGAACCACATAAGTAGATTTATAAACCTTTATTGAAAACCTAAAAAAGATGATAAACAATAGCCAATAAAGAATTTTGATGAAAACCAACATATTGTGAAGACAGCTATATGGATATGTGTGACATTCCTTTAAGGTTATTTTGTATTCAATAAATGAACATTTTGGTTTAGCCTAAACATAACTGTATAACAATTTTAATACCTGTTACGTTGCTGATTTCCCCTTCAGCACATGGTATGCAATCATAGCAACATACTGGCTTTCCTTTTTGAACAGCTTTACGAGTTCCAGGTGGGCAGCTCTGACTGCACAAAGACATAGGTACCTTTAGGAAAAACATTTTTTTAAATTCTATTTAATTTCTTTATTTTTATACTGTAAACCTGTTAAATCAAATAGTAACATTAAAAGTAGCTAACCATGCAATATCTGAATATTATACAAATAAGCACATATTTAAAATTAAATTGTAATTAAAATTACAAGTAGCAGATCAATAAACTTACACAAAAGTGTAACATGAATATGCATAAGAGGTAAACCATCTAGTATATGTCCTGCTCAATTAAAAACAATTTCATTAAGAAACTTTATGCAAATGCTAATTTGGAGTTTCAAGCAAACATATTGTGATGACTTGCTGAGACAGGACACAAGTCAAACTGTTTTACTGGTAAGCCCAATGCCTTTATTGCTTAAGGTTTCTTTACTAAAAGTGGGTCCTAACCATTTTCCGATGTTTGGGTCTCAGAAAACACCTCAAAAATAATAAATGTTCGCCTATTACCCTTCTGCAAAAACAACTGGCTTCACTTCTTCCTTCTAGCTCTTACCCTGATCTAGCTAGAACACCTCATGATGCACTCCCGTGACACGCTCACCTTTTTGGCGGCAAGCACACCTATTTTTTTAAGGTTCTTTTCCCACAATTCTCTGACCAGTGCACCAGTACATCATAATATTCTACGAAATTATTTAATTAAGTGATAATAGCAGATTTTATATAAGTACATTATTTAAACACATGTTATTAGTCAATGACAAGAAAATATTTATATATATACTTCACCTTGTTAATGAAGCCTGCCCAAACAATACTCCTGTTATTCATGACAAATTGTTGCCCTCTTGGTAAACATGCATCATAGATGCCAATTGTTACAAACTTTACCATGTTTTCTTTCAACTGCTAATTTATCAATTCATAACGTGCTGATGGATCACCATTTTCATCAAAATACACGTTTTTACCATTCCTAGTTGTAATATCCACTTCTTACATATTATAAAGTACCTGTCAGGAAAAACAAAAAAAACACTATTGAATTATCCACCGAAGAGAGATTAGGAAAACCAGCAAAAAGAGGCTATGTGCTCACTGGGAAAAATCAAGAGGTTGACACCAAAAAGAACTCCTTTCTTCTATGTGCACAATACCAACCAATTAGAAGAAACTAGACATGACATTTATTAATATTTCTGTGATTTATCATTCATGAGTAAATGATATGATGAAACTAAGAATACTGATACTGTTGCTGATATGCCATGCTGGAGACTTAGAGCAGTGTAATGTTTTACACTGCAGTACCTTTATTTCCATGTTGCTGTATTTCTTTGTCTATCCATATTACTAACCGAGAATGCTAAACCGGATGATGGACGCAGGCACATCCGGCAATGGGCCGTAGCTGCAAAAAGACGTACTGCGCAGGCGCAAAAAGAGTCCGCGAGAGTCGGCTGAGGAGCCGAGAAAGGCGGACAAAAGAGGGCGAGAGAGGCGGATGAGGGGCCGCGAGAGGCGGACAAGACCACAGAAAAAGGAGTGAGCACAGGAAAAATGGAGAAATGAGGAGCAACGAGCACCGAAAAAAGGAAAAGGCACATAAAAAAGTAGTCAAACGCAGGCAAAGCACGAAACACATTGCACACGAAACTAAACCCAAAAAAAAAAAAAAAAAAAAAAAAGAGGCTCGCGCACAACAGCAAGGCACCCCCCCCCCTACAGGCACCGGACGGGACACACACCAAGAGGGGGATTCAACAAGCCCATGGAACACAAAAAAAAGAACACAAAACCACCCCACAGACCCTACAAGCAAGGGACGGGACACACACAAAGAGGGGGATTCAACAAGACACAGGAGCACAAAAAGAAAGAAGACGCTCGCGCGACAACAATCCTCAACCCCCCCCCACACACACACACACACACACACATCCATAAGAAGTGACACCCAAAGCCACATATTCTAAAGTGAACATCAACACCTTCACACTAGACAGCATAGGTGTCAGCATTGGTGGATCTCCTTACAATAAAGCACTATTAACCGTTCAACTGCAGAAAAGGAAACATATTAACAGTGACTGCGATTCTCCTTATTACTTATCCATATTTCGCATGCTGAGAAAGAAACAAGTCATGAATACACGGTCACAGGTACAAAACGAAAAGGAAAGGATAACAGGAACAAACACACGAACACGAAAGAAACAACAAAATAGACGGCTATGCAGCATAGGTGGATCTCATTACAAGAAGGCACTATTAACCGTTCAACCGCAGAAAAGGCTCCATATTAACAGTGAGTGCAATACTCCTTATTACTTATCCATATTTCTAAAAGAAAAAATGTCTCGACTCCAAAAACGCAAAGCTCAACTAAAGCTTCTAACTAACGATGTACCTAAAAGTAAAAACTTTATGAACTGCATTAGATCCTACAATAGTTCATTTGCTTTTGCATCTACCGGAGTAAATATCAGGCCACCAAAAGGCAATGGCCCATACTGCTTTCGCATATGTGCACAAATACTGCATCGCATTGGAACAGTGCACCCTGAAACAAATCAACAACGCAAATATGCACAAATCTACATCCTAGATCCACATGACGCAAACTATCAATCAAAGTGCTGCATCGCAACAGGCACGGATTCAAAACGAAACACCTCCCGTCTCAGACATACGTTAATGGCAGCGAAGGCTACAACGGGCTTCTCACACAGCACAGGCAAATCGATTACAGCTCCAAAACAACACGTCCCAAATACTACACATGCAACAACGCGCCTCTCAAACGGCACAAGCAAAACATACACCAGGAAAATTCATTCGGATTAATGAATGTCGTTTGCAATCATTGTCATTCAGTTCACTTCCCTGAAGAAACAACTGGCAATACAAGTTATACATTTACACGTTGTTGTCAATAGAAGTGACACCCAAAGCCCCATTTCTAAAGGAACCGTCCATATTAAACATACGTCATCTCAACACCTTCACACTAGGCAGCATAGGTGGATCTCCTTACAATAAAGCACTATTAACCGTTCAACTGCAGAAAAGGCTCCATATTAACAGTGAGTGCGATCCTCCTTATTACTTATCCATATTTCGCATGCTGAGGAACAAACAAGTCATGAATACACGCTCACGGGTACAAAACGATTCGGCTCGGATAACGGGACCAAACACACGAACCCGCATGAAAAAAAAAAATACACGGCGGTTCATCTGCATTACATCCTACAATAGTTCATTTGATTTTGCATCTACCGTTGTAAATATCATGTCACCAAAAGGCAATGACCCAAACTGCTTTCGTGTATGTGGACAAATATTACATCGCATTGGAACAGTGCACCCTGAAACAAATCAAGAACGCAAATATGCACAAATCACGTCGGCACCTACAAAGCGCTTCTGAAACCGCGGAAGAGAAAATGTCTCGGCTCCAAAAACACATGTCACTCCTTATTCCAAATACCGGTCCCAATCACAGAAACATCGGTATCCACTATGACTATCTATCTATCTATCTATCTATGACAATTCACAGTAACAATGCACGTGACATCTGTCTTGCCACACTATTAATTATAAATGAATGTACAATGGCATCTAGTCACTTACTCAACACCATTGATAAACTTCTACAAACGTTGATGAATAAGAATATTCCCTTTGCGAGAAAGGTACTTTTATTAGGAGGAGATTTTAGACAGTGCTTAACTATTACTCCACTTACAATCCGCTCAGCTATTGTTCAGTCCAACTTAAAATACGCGGACAATTGGCATTGCGTTGATGAATAATAATATTCCCTTTGGAGTAAAGGTACTTTTATTAGGAGTAGATTTTAGACAGTGCTTAGCTATTGCTCCACATACCGTGCGCTCAGCTATTATTCAGTCCACCTTAAAATACACGACAACGTCATATAAACAACACCAGACCGAATTCCAATACATATACAGGCGCGAGACCTGATTGGTGATAATACGAAGAAACGAACAGTCCGCATATTAACAGTGAATTCCATCCTCCTTATTACTTATCCATATTCCTAACGATAAAGATCAAACAAGTCATCAATTCACGATCACGGATACAAAACTAGACGGCTCGAGTAACGGGACCACAAACACGAACCCGCATCAAACAAAAAAATTCACCTCAGCGCGCTTCTATAACCGCGGAACAAAAAATGTTACGCGAACAACTGGCTTTGCTTTCTAAACATACACTTGGTACAAAACATGCGATTTCAAGATCCCGAAAATAACACTTGGTTATTACAACTAGAACATTGTACACTCACCAATACAGTTACAGGATCACATTCTAACAATACTGTTCTCATTCCTAGAATTGACCTTACGAGTTCTGACCTAGAATTACCTTTTACATTGAAATGCAGACAGTTCCCCATTAAACCTGCATTTGCCATGAGCATCAACAAATCACAAGGACAAACCATGCACAAGGTTGGCATCTACCTCTCTGAGCCCGTTTTTGGACATGGACAACTTTATGTTGCCTTCTCACGTGTTCGACGTTTACCTGACGTTAAAGTTAAAGTTATAAATGCTCCATGCCAAGGAAGACTCATTCAAGGACAGGACACCATCTTTACTACTAATGTTGTGTACAAAGAAATATTCCACTAAACCATTACTCTGTGCCAAACACTGTATTTTTGGCTTTCTATATGCATCATCCACACCTGCACACTATTCTATATCTAATTCATACATCTCACTCTTTGTCATGCCCCAACGCCAGGGGTTGGCGAGCGAAGCGAGCAGGGGGCGGAGCCCCCTAGTTTTAAATAAATGTAAAATGCATTCACTTAAAAAGTTTTTTTCAGTTGCAATATACACTTTTATTAATATGACTGTAAAACAAAATGATTGTGTGAAGTCAAGTTTAAAGTGCATCCTTGTCAATTAAAAATGCAAACACCTTTGAGAGAAGAATTTCAGAAAATGCAACAGCATTTGAAATGATGTAAACATTTTTATTAGTGAATCTTAATGGTATGTTGCATCCAACAACATTTTATCAAACCTTCTTGAAGGAAGCCATATTATACTACAGAGTATATAACAATTATTAAAACATTTTGGATATCATGCCAACTTGATTTTATAATTAATGCCAACTCTTTAAGTGCAAAATAATCTTTGTTACTTCTTTAAGTTTATTGTGGAATAAATAATTTCATTATAATTCAAAACTGAATACACTATTCTCCATTCATGCATTTACTATGGTTCAAATCAACACATAATAAACATTAAAATGCATCAACAAATGAACCCTGAAAAGCTGTATTACAGTAATTTGAAATCTACTAAAATTGTGTTGCATTGTTTGGCACCTTACCAGTGGAACTGAAAAAGGTTGAATACTTGTTGCAACTCCTATACTGAGAGATGACCCAGATTGACCAATGATAGCATGAACAGAAGAAGATTTAGTGCAGGCGTCATTGGGGTCAATTTGCTCATCCTGACCATTCACCAGGGACATTGCTGCTCTTATGGCCAAAGGCATGGAGCTGCAGTCATCATATATTTTGTACCCAATGGAAACTCCAGGAAGAATATCTGTAGTGTTGTTTATTTCTTCGATAGCAAAGATCATGGTTTCAGGAAACTGATATTCACGTAAGTTAATGCTAAAATAAATAAATACACTTCTAATAAAAGAATTACAGAATCACTAAAGATGACTAATTGCATTAGTTTTATATATTTAAAAACCAAATTACTTATTTTTGCTATACTGAATACAAAATATATCAGAGTAATTGATTTGTTTTCAGAAAAGCAGTGAAATTACCAAGATAAGTTAGGACAATCAATTTGTTTGTGTTTTAAAAATATATTTTTTATCAAAAGGTAAAATACAATCTGCTATGGAACTGTGATATGAATGAAAGGTAGAAAGGATGAATTTAATTCAGAAGCATACAATTAAGATCAGAATTAACAGTACACATAACAAATATATAAAATTTTATCTTTTTTAAAATAAATAACTATATTCGGTATTGTAAAATATGTCAAATTTTTACTTACTCCTTGCATTTTAAGGATTCCGGTAAAACATTAAATGTTAGCTTTACATTGACAAGGTTGTCATGAAAGGAAAAAATGCCTCCAATTATAATATCTCCATCTTTTGAAAACTGAGGCAATTCTGGTTGGCCCTGCAGTCTACAAATAGACCCTCCTGTGAAATGTAAAGGCCATATTAGAATTATTGCTGATAACAGGAGCATTTCCAAAGAGGAACTAAATCCTGCCAAAGAAAGGGTGGTGTCATGTAAGTTAAATAGGGTGTCCGAAAAATCCTTGGTGGTTAGATGATAATCATATTCTGAGAAACCACATATTCTCAAAGGTATGAAATAAATGAACTGAGATGAAAAACAAGAAACAACTACCTAATACAGTGACTGAAACTGTAGTGTGTTGTTTTATGTGTCAAGCTAATAAATCTTGGCAAATCCAATTTAAATATATAAGGTCACACAAAACACATATAAGCACAGACATACTTTCAATAGAATTCAAAGTCAAAACTCATTTAATAGCTAAATCAAAGTGAAGCATGTTTACACTTTTATTTTACATACATTTAGTTTAGCACTTATTAAAAATAATGTGAACTGTAAGGGAATATACCTTCTTAACATGCATCCCGAAATTAATTTTATGTAACAGATAATAGATAGATAAGAAAGGCACTATATCACATAGATCAACAGATACAAAAGGCTCCACATCACATACAGTAGATACAGTAGATAGCCAAAGTGGAAACAGAATGATGTCTACTCTTACTTGTAAAGCCTCATTCTCCTCTGAATCCAGTGTACACAATTTTATGCAGTCCAGGATAAGGATATGGATTACAGTTACTCACAAATAAACCCATCTAAGAGGTGTATTTCATTTTAGGTTTTAACTGATTTTGGACTAGACAATCATTGCAGAAGTGTTGTCTGTAAGATTTTTTTGGTACTTTTTTTTTGCTTTTTTATTTTGAATGTTGAGAGTAATGATTTTCAAAACTGTGGTGCTTTTGTAAAACAATTAATAATATTCACTGAAGTTCATCATCAGAGGAGCAAATCTAGACATTACATATCAGAATGACTAATTTACACCGGTATGTATATTGTTTTATATATTATTTAACATTGTAATCACCACACCATACTTGTGTAGAAAAAATAGTGGAAAATTTGAATCACACCAAAAAGGCATTTGGTATATACTTTATATGTTAATGAGGGGGTTTTCTTATAAACTTATTTAAGTTCAATGCATTCAATGCTCTTGATAACTGAACATTTAATAACATAAGTTATTAACAACAAAATGATCAGAATTCAAATAAGAAAGAAAACATTCTTTAGTTTATTTACTTTTTTATTAAACAATTTATGCACACTATGGTATCTATACCAATGACAAAGTTCATTTACACACAGTGTTAATTCTAGCAACAGATTATTTCTCAGAAAGCATTCTGTGTTTGAAGGATCTCTATATATATATAAATAACATCAGAGAAAACACATGTTGTATCACCTGTTTAATGGTAATTCTCATGTGTGAATTAAATATTTATGGGTAGACAACAATATTCAATTTGTCTTAATTAATATAATTTGGACACATTAATCAGCATAGTAAACTAATAAAAGCCTGCATTATTCATTTATTGTTTTAAAAGTATTTTACCCATTAAATGTTTTTTGGTATTTTTCTCAGGATGAATTGTCATGATATAACACTTAGGAAGAAAAATACAGAAAAGCAAAGCAAAACTGAATGCTAAAATAGCAAATATTTCCACTGCTACTGTAAATTTTCCTGAAGAGCTAATATAAGCTGGGATACATGTAATCCATACCATACAGAAAATCAACATGCTGAAAGTAATAAACTTTGCTTCATTAAAATTATCTAGCAATTTCCGTGCCAAAAAAGAGAGAATAAAGCATAAGGAAGACAGAAATCCATTGTATCCTAGAACTGCATAAAATGGTAGTGACGATCCTAAATAGCATTCCAGTATAATTTTTTCTTGTGTGGAGTTTGCATGTTCTCCCCGTGTCTGTGTGGGTTTCCTCCTGGTGCACCGGTTTCCTCCCACAGTCCAAAGACATGCAGGTTAGGTGCATTGGAGAATCCAAATTGGTCCTAGTGTGTGCTTGGTGTATGGGTGTGTGTGTGTGTGTGTCCTACGGTGGGTTGGCGCCTTGTGCCCTGTGTTGGCTGGAACTGGCTCCAGCAGACCCCCGTGACCCTGTGTTCGGATTCAGTGGGTTGGAAAATGGATGGATGGATATACAAACGCATTATACCATGGTATTTTCTAAGACTGTTTAATCCTGAGTAGGTTTGCAAGGGGGCTAGAGCCTATCCCAGCAAGCATAGGGTGCAAGGAAGGAACAACCCCATGGAAAGGGTGCCAGTCTATCATGGAGGAATACACTCATGCTTACACACCCACTAAGGTCAATAAGGCCAATCCACCTACCCTGCATGTCTTTGGACTGTGAAAAGAAGCCCACTCAGATACAGGGAGAACATGCAAAATCCATGCACACTGGACCTGGGACACAAATCCTTGTCACCCTACTGCAAGGCATCAAAGCTACAAATCCACCACCTGGAAACACATTATAACTTTTCTAAATTCTACTAGTAATGTAGTTGTATATATACAGAACATTACACAGTATATGGTATATTATTCATTTAGAAACACCTATGAAATTTATATAGCTAGTTTTCATTAAAATTTGATCAATTTAGGAATATGACAGATTTTACTTATTTATTTATTTACATCTTTTAAACATGCTTGCTCCATTATGAGTTTACAATGAGTATCGGAAGCATTGAGTGCAAGGCAGAAACCAGCCCTACTACAGTAGTGAGCCAGTCTAACTCTAAGCAAACTTTCACACCACTCACACAAACACCAAAAACATGGACAATTTAGAGTTGTGAATTAAAATATATAAGGCATGGGAAAAGGTCAAATTACTTGGAGAAAACACACACAAGCACTGGAAGGATTTATACACTCATATAGTGATTTAGCTTATAATCCTTTCTATTTTCTGCTAGTTACCATGTGATACCTTGCCACTCATAATTTCTAAATATTGCTTTTTCACTAAACTGAACCAAATTTCCCCAAAAAATCATTGTATTTCTCACCACTGTAATTCCAAAAGGTCCAAATGACGTTGCAACTGCTATGGTAGGTGATGAATCTGAAAGTCCAATTATTGCATGAACTGATGAAGATTTGGTGCAGTGAACATCAGAGAATGTTCTGTCTTGACCATTTACTAAAGCCATTGCTGCTTTCATTGCTAACTGTACTGAGCTACAGTCGTCATATATTTTATATCCCAGAGTAGCAAAGTACTGTTGTTTATTTCTTCAATGACAAAAATCATCGTTTCTGCAAACTGAAATTCTCTGAAATTTAAACTTTGGAAAAAAATATAGGCTTTATTTAGATCATGAAAGCAAGTATTTTGATCAAATCTAATATATTAATAGGCACTTTCCTGAATCAGTATATACAGCACTTAACAACACACGGCTTTAATATGATCTCCCCTTCAAGGCTGTCATTTACTGTAGTTTCCCATATTTAATCTTGAATATACTGTACTTGCAGTTGATCCCTTCATTTGTTTTCAGTTGTATTGTTTTCTAACCTGTAAACTATATTGTGATTGTGCTTAACATTAATGCTTCTATATGCAGCTATTCAAAATACATATTTAAATATACTATTGAAAACATGAGGAAAACAAGGCATTAATTATCATTAAGAACACTTAGGTTACAGTATATCATATGATATTATTAAAGGTTATATTTACTTCTTATTTCAGAATAACATTAAAGCTTACAGCAAATAAACGTATTATATACTAGATAATTTTTAAAATTTTATTTTTAAGTTTATTGTAATCATTCCATTCAAATAGATCAATTAATACAAAAAAGAATTGAAGACAAATTAAACCCCACCCTTGAGAAGGAGAGCATGGCCAAAGGAGAATTACTTAGGGCTTTTTAATAGGGCAAAAATAAACCAAAGGAAAAAAAAAAAAAAAATATATATATATATATATATATATATATATTATATATATATATATATAAATAAATAAATGTAGAGGGAAAAGAAATGCAGAAATAATTATTTCTTCTTATTCTAAAATATTATTGATTAGATCCTGCCAGGTTTTGAAAAAATTCTGTACAGATCCTCTAACTGAGAATTTGATTTTTTCCAATTTCAAATAATATAAAACATCGGTTTCCCACTGACTTATCAGAGGAGAACTAGGATTTTTCCAATTTAACAAAATAAGTCTGCGTGCCAAAAGTGTAGTGAATGCAATTACAGTTTACTTGTCCTTCTCCACTTCAAGTCTATCTGCGAAGAACATCGAACACAGCTGTTAATGGGTTAGGAGGAATTGCAATACCAAGGCTGTCTGAAAGGCACTTAAAAATTTTGGTCCAGAATGATGTTAATTTGGTGCATGCCCAAAACATGTGACCCAGTGAGGCAAGAGCTTGGTTGCAGCGTTCGCAGGTTGGGCCTTGCCCTGGAAACATTTTGGACAGTTTTAAGCGAGACAGATGAGCTCGATATATAATTTTTAGTTGAATAATTGTATGCTTTGCACATATGGAGCTCGAGTGAATTCTCTGCAATGCTACCTTCCACTCCTTTTCTGATATATTAATTAAGAGATATTTTTCCCATTGTCCTCTTGGATCTTTGAAAGGAAGGGACTCTAATCAAATTTTATATAATGTGGAAATGGTGTCTAATTCTTTGAAATTGAGCAGTATTTTTTCCAGCATGGTGGATGATCAATGTATTACTTGTATTTCTGAATGGACGAGTAGTAACTTTCTCAAGCCAAATAAGAAAATCCCAGAATTCTTAGTTGTCAGCAATATGGATATGGATATAATGAGGGCATTAGAAGACAAATGTGATGCCTTAGCTTTAAAAGTCAAGGGGCAGGTAAAAGAATTTAGGTGTAATCATGTACTCTGACCAAACTTTAAATTGCTCATTAACCAGATTACTGGGACTACATTTTTTCACATTGCAAAAATTAGACTTTTTATAACACTGCAAGATGCTGAGAAATTCATTTGCACATTTGTATTCAGTCTAGATTACTGTAATACACTCCTAACAGGACATCTTAATAGGACATCCTAACAAAGACATCAATCGGTTGTAATTAGTTCAGAATGCAGCAGCAAGAATCTTAACCAGAAAAAGAATCTGAGCACATTTCTCCAGTTTTAGCATTGTTACATTGGTTACCAATGTTCTTTAGAAAGGAGTTGTAAATACTTACAGTGGTATTTAAATTTTTAAGTAATCTTGCACTTTTCTATATTTTGGAGTGCCTGTCAATCTACTTTCCAAATTACAAAGTTAAATCTTCTAATAGTGGTCTGCTTATTATTCCATGAGCGAAGCATAAAAGAAGTGGTTAGGCAGCTTTTAGCTGTTATACACCACAAGTCTGGAATACCAGATCTTACCAGTATCATATTCCTTAGGAATCTGAAATCATTACTAATCTCTACTTTTCTCTGTTTTATTTTCTTTTTTGTCTGTGGTGGCAACCACCTGATTGAGGCACTGTTCAGCAACATTAGATGCCCGAATGAAGGTGGGTGCCCCAGCTATCAATGAGTCCCACTGCAGAGAATCCTCTGGGACAAACCCTGGAAACAATGGCAAATGACTTAAGAACATTTATGTTAGGTAAAATGCACAGTGGCGGCTGGGAAGTCTTTTGGCCTTGGAACCCCTGCAGATTTTGTTTGTTTGTTTTTTTTTCTGTCTTCCTGGCCATCTGACCTTATCATTGTACTCGTCTATGGAGACTTAGAATATAATATTATATATAAGGACTCTATATTTCTATTAATTTTATATCGATGTTATGTAACTTATTCATTATTATTATTTGTTTAATTCATTTTTTTCTGTTTTGTTGTAATCACTTCTTTGACATGTTATAATGAACTTTGAGCTACATTCTGTGTATGAAAATGTGCCATAGAAATTAATGATAATGTTGATGTAAGTTATATATATTTCCAAACTTTGCTTCATTAAAGTTGTGTCAAGCTGTGGAGAAATTTTCTTGTAATAGATTGGACAAATTTGTAAGACTTTATTGGGCTCCTCTAACATTTAGGATTCTGTATGACAGAACAAATCCTATGACTCCACACAGAATGTTTGGAGATACTGTATGTGATGATTACATAATTTTAATAATGATAGGAATGGATTACATATTTAAATTATATTTAGTAATAAATATTTTCTCTTTCTCTCTCTCATCTGAAAGAAGCTTGCCAAGATGTGAATCCCAAAAATGTAATCTGACTATGTACAAAAATCACTAACTTGGATGCTCAACAGATAAAGAAATAATTAAATCAGAGATACAAAAAGATGGAGAGATACTGTGTGTATATACGTACTTCATTGGGGATGGTCAGTAACCATTTAGTGTACACTTTATTTTAAATTTTGCAACCCAGACAGCAGCTCTCTCTGATTTAATGAAGAATGCAAAAATCACATGAATATTTAAACTGACTGCTCTGAAGGAGCATTTCTGAGCCTAATAAATGTTCTATCCTCAAATCCTTCACTGGGCGATTAACCTTTTAAAAAGAATTTATCATTCAGTTTAGACTTAGAATACAATACAATACAGTTTATTTTTGTATAGCCCAAAATCACAAAGGAAGTGCCGCAATGGGCTTCATAAATTTGACATGGAGAGTACTATTGTATCATCTTAAATAGAAAAAAAAAGTTGTGTATTGGTTGTCTTTGATAGATCATTAGCTAAATATATAATTTATAATTTCCATTAGTATTTATTGTCAGTGTTTTACAATATGGATATATTGAATGTCACACCTTTACTCCATTGCTTAATTTGTTATTTTCCCAATGCCTGGATCCAAAATATTAACTTTATTACTTTATTATTTTTTTATGTTGATGATAAGCCTGAAATAAATAATAAGACCAAAGGTTCACAAGACAGAATTGTAAATATAATTAAACTGCATAAATGTATTATTTATCAACCTTGCTCAGGATTAGAAAATGGTAAGGTTTGCAATGAATGTAGTATTTAATATTTAGCAGAACATATTTAATGAATGTTACAAATCAGCATTTCTTATTAGGTTGTACATTAAAAGGGATCATTTATGCAGGTGGGTGTTATGGTAGTACAGTGGTAGTGCTGCTGCCTCACAGTAAGGAGACCAGGGGAACGCGGAGGTTGAATGTTCTCTCTGTGTCTTTGTGGGTTTCCTTCTGGTTCTCCGATTTCCTCCCACAGTTTAAAGACATGCAGGTTAGGTGCATTAGTGATACTAAATTGGTTCTAATGTGTGGTTTGGGTGCGTGTGTAAGTTTTTTTGCACCCTGTCCAGGGTTTGTGTCTGCCTTGTGCCCTATACTGGTTGGGATAGGCTCCAGCACCCTCCGCGACCCTGTACAGGACTAAATGGTTTAGAAAATAGAAAATAAGTTTACACTGGTTTTTATCACCTAAAAAACTATTCTGACATTTGGACCCACTGGGTCCTAGAGTTATTATAAAAACACAAGGGACTTTAGGCTATTTTATTCTATAAGATTGTGAGCCACTAAGAGTAGGAAAAAGTTTTAACCATTGAATTAATAATACAGTTTAGGCTGAAGTAATAAGAGGGTAGATTTATGGACAGTAGATGTGAGTGCAAGCCTACTCTCTAAGAGAAGACATAAATGTGAAAAAAGTTAGATCAAGGTTGGTAAAAACAATTGTGACAACACATCATCCAAAAATTTAAAGAAAGCACCGGCTCATCAAGTGCTTGCAATTGGACAAAGTGCCAGATCCAAGTATCACTTCAAAATGCAATTCAAGAGATAAATACATGATAATTACATCTGCTTTCAAGAAAATGACATGTGATGAAATGGAACTTGTCCAGAGTTGGTTCCTGCTTTGTACCCAGTGCTAGTGGAATAAACTGTATCACCTTGCAACACTGAATTGGCTAAAGTGGGGTTTAATACTGGATAACTGAATGTACCTGCACATTGTAAAGTAGTGTTCTGTTACCAGATTGTAAGGGAAAAGAACTGAGCACTGGAAGCTCACAGGACAAGATGGCATTTGATTTGGTAATTAATTTACTTTACCATTTCAAACACATTAAATGGTGCTGCACCAGATGGACCTGAATCACCATGAGAGCAGAAATATTTGATGCTGAAGATAACCCTGAGGTTGCAGGTTCAGATCTTGCTACTAACACTGTGTAACCATGAGCAAGTTACTTGACCTGCCTGTGCTCCAATTGGACAACCAAAAGAAATGTAACCAAGTGTATCATAAATGTTGTAAGTCGCCTTAGATAAAGACATCAGCCAAATAAGTAATTGTAAATTTGTGAGGAATGGATAAGTGGGGAGAAGAGAATGAGTTGAAAAAAAAGGGAAAAGTGTTGGTGTATAAATAAAGGTCATAAGAAAGAACTCATGTTTTGAAGTTTTATTAACCTATTCAATGATAGTACAATATAAAGTATTATACTAGTTGTAATGCTTGATACTGACCAGAATTTTAGAGCAAACACAACTAAAACCTTAACTGGCACATGAATTCCAAATTGATCATTCACTGGGAAAAAGAAATGTAGAAAAGAACAAAATTTGACAATGATGTTGGAAATGTAAAATGAATGAGACAGACACTAAAAGTATCAATACAGTACTGTATAACATTACATTGTACTGTATTTTGGCTCTGGTCCAACCACAACTTTCAGTTTAATTATGCAGGTATGAGAATGACATGCTATATATACAGTACTGTGTGAAATTTCTGGCTCTCTGTAAAATGCACATGTGACTGTTCATGATGTTTTCCACAGAAATTTCCTAAGATTTCCCCATTACAAATTTTTTTGTATTTCTTTCTGGTTTTAACAATATTATATAGCATTTAGGGAGAAAAATGCAGAAAAGTAAACCAAAACTAGAAGCTAAGATTGCAAATATTTCAACAGCCACAGTATATTTGCCTGGAGAGCTAACGTAAGCTGGGATAAATGTAAGCCAAACAGCACAAAATATCACCATGCTGAATGTGATAAATTTACCTTCATTGAAATTATCTGGCAATTTCCGAGCCAGAAATGCCAGAAGAAAGCATATGACTGACAGAAATCCAATGTATCCCAAAACACCATAAAAGGTTATTGCAGAGCCCAGGTCACATTCTAAAATTATCTTGTTTTTGTAATGTTGCATGTTTTTCATAGGAAAAGGTGGTGATATCATCAACCACATGGCACAAATCAAGATCTGAATTGCAGTTAAAATACAAACACTTAAACGTTGCTGACCAGGGCCAAAATATTTCATTACATTGTTACTTGGGATTGTAGCTCTAAAGGCCATCAGCACAACTAAAGTTTTCCCCAGCACACAAGAGACACAGAGAACAAATGTGATGCCAAAAGCTGTATGTCGTAACATACACGACCAGTCAGAGGGTCGTCCAATGAAAGTGAGCGAACAAAGAAAACAACATGTCAAAGAGAAAAGGAGAAGAAAGCTGAGCTCTGAGTTATTAGCTTTTACAATTGGGGTATCTCTATAGTAATAAAACACAATAGCAATACTTATGGTTTTACAAGCTCCTAAAATTGCTAAGATGGTTAACAACATTCCCATAATTTCTCCAGATGATAAAAATTCAACTTCTTTTAGTGTGCATTGGTCACTTTGCTCGTTGGCTGTATATTCAAGTGAACATTTTATACAATCAATGGCATCTGTAAGAGAAAAACAGTTTGCTCTTAGAATAGTTGCAAGGTAAAACAATACTACACACATTGCAAGCACAACATATAAAAAAAAACCTGTCTTTGTTTAAAAAGAGGCGTGTGTATATATCTACTCTCTATATATAAAAAGATTAGCGAAATCTTGCAACATTTTCATGTGAGGTTTTCATGAAACGCTCATTTTGCTTCAAAACTGCACATCATATAGTATACATCTATATATAATTTTTTTTCATCTTCATTAGGAGACTACCACAATGATACTCTCATGACAATACAAACAATTTAACATGCTTATGTAAAACAAAATACCTTATATACATCAGCTCCACCAAGAATAGTAGTAGTTCAGTTGTGTGTTAGCAGTCGATAAATAAAGCTTATGTAATGGCACACACTTACAAATTGTAAAACTGAATAAACATTCAATTGCTGGCAAAATCATGACAGGTGATCATGCAGGAGAAGTCATATTCCTCGGATACTGGCGATGCTTCAGCAAGTAGATTACCATTCATCTTACATAGACGAAAATTTCCAATAGTTTTAGCATTTACTGTAACTATAAATAAATCTCAGGGTTTTGACCATGTTGAAATATACTCATGGATCGATACCGAGCGAAGCAATCTATTTTTATTGGGCCACCATAGGTGTCCAGGGTGGGCACACTCACCTAGCGTGTACATATATCATCATGTGGTATCAGAAGGTACAGCACATATCCTGTCTAGAGTAGTCATTAAAGCAGTGCACAAGCCTACAAACACACTCCTTCTAGTCCTTTTTAATGCTAGAAGTAAGAATTCAGCAGCAGGAACTCGGTTTACAGCATACAATTTAATACATGTCCAGCGGTATACATGGGACAAAAATAAAAAACACTTGCCATATAGCATCGCAATACAGTTTTCAAGAAAGGACCCACAGTCTCTGATTTACACACATACAAAGTCGACTGGACACACATTTAAAAGGGACTCAGTGCAAGTAAAATTCAAGCCTATTACTAAAATTGCCAGATAACTGACTGAAACGTGGCTATCCAATGAAAATGCCATTAACAGACATGAATATGAACTTGAACCCAGCATATGCAGGCTTGAAAAGAAGAACATGCAAATAATAAATAAGACTTTATGATCAACATCCTCCAAACCCCACTTCATCAATCCAAAACCACCACCCCCCCCCCCCCCCATCCACCCCTCCTTATTTGCTATATATTGTCTTGGGTTCCTGCAAGTCTAATAATTTTCCTCTGATGATGATTCCTAGTAGGAGTCAAAAGCTTAGGAATGAAAACTATTTTAAGAAATGTGACTCACTTACTCACTTGCTCCCTTTGTGGATTTCAGGCTACAAATATGCAAACTGCATCACAGAGCTTCACCGCCACATATATATATATATATATATATATATATTATATATATATATATATATATATTATATATATATATATATATATATATATATATATATATATAGTGACCTGACAGGGGTGTACAATTTCCCAAACACGCGACACATACAAAGCAGCAGCAAAATAAAAGGCTTTTATTCAGTGAGAAACATTTTCCGTTTCCCACCAGCTCCAATTACAGTACAGCCCAAAAATATACCACACAGCACTTCTTTCTTTCTTTCTTTCTTTCTTTCTTTCTTTCTTTCTTTCTTTCTTTCTTTCTTTATTCCTCCACTGACAAGCTTCATCCCTCTTCCTCCCGACTCTGGCTCCTTTTAAGCCACAATCAGAAGTATTCCAGGTGGCTTGTTAGAGAGGTCTGGAATTACTCCCAGGTGTGGCAAAAGCCCAAAATAGGGATCTGCAGCTCCCCCTGGTGGCATCCAAAGAATCCAACAGGGCTGATCCGACAAACAGAAATTCCCATACAGCCCTGTGGTAAAGATGTTGGCCATCCACTCACAATATGTATACTGTAGGTGTGTGTGTTAATATTTAA
Source organism: Erpetoichthys calabaricus (assembly GCF_900747795.2). Classification (NCBI taxonomy): domain Eukaryota; kingdom Metazoa; phylum Chordata; class Cladistia; order Polypteriformes; family Polypteridae; genus Erpetoichthys; species Erpetoichthys calabaricus. The sequence continues at coordinate 132,184,464 of NC_041395.2, read as the reverse complement.
CAATTAATATTTTTAATATTGCATAGTGAAGCATATAAAAAGATGTCCACACAATTTTTATAAACAACTTCTCTGTTGGTACTGCTGATTTACTTCCAGAGTGGTTCCACTAGTTTTCATTTATAATGCCAATAATGTGCAGTAGATTTTCTCAGAAGCTGATGAAAGTATTAAGGAGGATCACTAGAATGCAATCAGAGCAACAACAAGGAGCTTATGATATCTAGTGATTGACCAGTTCATCACAGGGCCCACTCACTCTTTGCCAAATGACCTAAAACAGATACCCTACACAGACACAGGGAGTGAAGGCAGATGACATGCAAACTGTGACATACACAGAATTTAAACCCATGAGGTAGAAGAGCTAACCATTGGGCAACCTTATTTTATAATCAAACACATAATTTTCTTAGCTCTATAAATATTAGGATATCTGTGCAATATAGGCTTTTTGAAATTTCAACCAGAGCAAATAAATAAACAAACCAATAATGCATAATATGGTAAAATGTGTAAGGGTTAAATAAAGTTTGAAAAAGATAGACACTGTAAATGTGTTCTGAAAAAGTGCAATTAATTCACATTCATTCTTGTCTGTGTGCTTATTATCAAGGCAAGATCATCTCAAACAGGGAATTTCTGTACTGGCATACAAAATGTACACATATCTAAGTAACACTCTGTTTAATTAAACTAGGAAACTAACTAAAGGCAAGATCTACTCTTTTTGAATATTACCGTGAATTTTCACTGCTACTGTATATTGATGTGATCAGTGTGTAACTTATTACCACTCTTTGGCACCATGTAGTTTTAATGAAATCATTTTCTGTTTCTTACTCTCCAAAATCATGTTTGATAAAAAAACAACATGTAAACTGGAATGTGCCTGCTGCAAGATATCATTTCAGATTTCTGATTTAAATCTTCAGATAAAATAGTGGGTGGCGCACAAAAAACTGAACCATCTCTGACTCCAACGTCGATGCACGTTTCTTAGCCCATACACGAAACGAAAGATATGCAATACAAAAATCCAATTGCAATTGTTTGAAAGAGCCATGTGCAATAAAATACACGTTTTTCTTTATCGTCGTCCTTCAGTTCTTGGACACAAGTCATTCTGTACGGCTTCATTTGTAATGAGTGCAACACACATTGACAAGACCTGTGCAAAACATTCGCTTGTTGTGCCAATTTACGTGTTGATTTCCTAGGGCTTCTGGCCATCCGTTCCTGAATATCTGCTACGACCGCAGGTATACGAACGGACGGGGCCCGATTCTTTTTGCAGTTCTTTTTGCAACTGACCTAGTCTTACGCCACTCATTCACCAACTCGTGAATACTGCTCTTTGCTGGTAGGTTTACACCAGGAAACTTCTGTTTGAAAATGTCCCACATTTCCTTAAAAGAACCGGTAGACACATACGCCTCCACTATGCCAATCTTTTGTTGCAGAGAATACCTATCTTTCACGCATGTCTGTACCCACTGGCTCACAGCTTCCTTACTAATGCACAGTTGGGGCTGCTGACCCTGTCGCGGCAATGAGGCTCTGCAATCACGACAGCACCTGCCTGTATAATAGCCCGAGCCAGCCGATCTGAGACAGTTTGGTTTTTCGTGTGCCACATTGTATTAGCTGGGATACCTGAACTTAAACAAATATACTGTAAATATAAATAAAACATTGTTAAAGTTTTCCAGTTTTTTGCATTATTCATCTATTCCAATCATGTAAAACAGAATGACAATAAATACTGCATATCCTTAACATGTGTGCATTTTCTGGATTCCTTGAGAATAGAGGTACCAGTGCTGAACACTCTAGCATGAGGCCATCTGTATATTTATACCTAGCAACTACATCCTTGTTAGTTTTTCTGGCAAGATTTTGTGCACATTGACACGCTTTACATAAGCTGTACCTGTCATATTACTTATTTCTCCTTCCCCACATGCTAAACAATCAAAGCAGCATGCAGGCTTTCCTTTCTGAACAGCTTTACGTGTGCCTGGCTGACAGCTCTCACTGCAGATTGATCTGGGAATCTAAAATAAAGAACATACTATAGTAAACAATTAAAACCTCCTCACTGTAGTTTTAATTTTAAAAAAAAACATTAAAAGTGGCTTATTTTCTCATAACATAATTATTTTTAAAACTTCTCAAAGTGCTACTACTGATAATAATCATAATAATTATAACCCTAAAATACTGAAAAATGATGCAGATTCTAACCTTTATTTCTCCATTTTTCCAAATAATACTAATGTTATTCATAACAAATTGTTGTCCCTCTTGTAAAGAAGAATCATAGAGGCCAACAGTGACAAATTGTATAGATCCTTTCTCATTTAACTGCCAGTTTATTATTTCATATCTTGCTACTGGGTCTCCATTGCTATCGAAATAAACATTTTCTCCATAACTGGTTGTATAATTAACTTGCTTTACCTTTTCTAACACCTGTTAAAAAAGTAGTCAATTTAAATGATTTTGAACAATAAATATTTACTTCTAATATACATAATGTAAAGTAATGAGTCCTTACCTGTCGAGAGTCAACTTTCCTGTTAGGGCTGCATGTATTATTTGTTTCAGTAATTTGGCATTCATAGAGATTATGCAGAGCATGTGCTACTGCATACATTGCTTTATAGACATTATTAGCGATTCTGACTTCAGGAATATCAAAATAAAGTTTGTTTATTTGCAATCCAAATTCAGGTGCTTGACATGAATTATTAGGTGGAGATTTGTTCTCTCTTTTTAAACTGCAGTTAAATGTGCTTCTCCAGGATATATTTAAGTCAATATTATTGGGAATTTCAGATGGACTTGTGTCTTTTAAATAATCTCCCAAAGACGGTATTGTGGAACTACTGATTGCAAGTCCAAGTGCTCCCCCAAGGACACCGTAATTCTCTTTGGTTGCCAGATATTCACTTGAAATCCAGCCTTCACTGCCAATCCACTGCAGGTTGGTGACATTCTGAAAATAAAGCTCTTTTAGAAGAGCTTCTAAATCTGTAAATGTGGCAAAGACAACTATTACTTTAGAAGAAGCCTGCTTCATAATATCTACAATTTTAAGCACTTTTGCTCTAGGGCTGTTTCTGTATATTGATTCAGAATATTCAATGCACAGCCCTTCTTTCTGAACAGCCTCTATGAATGTAGCAATGCCAGCTTTACCATAATCATCATCAGCACTTAAAGTTCCAAGCCAATTCCATCCAAAATATTTGATAAGTTTTGCTAGAGCTCTACTTTGGTGGTAGTCACTTGGTATGGTTCGAAAGAAAGTTGGATAATTGTATTTGTTGCTGAGACACGCACAAGTCGAGTAGTAACTTATCTGTTGAAAAAGAAGTTACATATAAAAATAAATCTGTGTTTCCATGATGTTGTTATGGTCATAATACTATAACCATATATACCATATATTATATATAGACCATATAGACCATATATTATGCAAGTATAGTATAGTATTACTATACTATACTATACTTGCATAAATACATTTTTAAAAACTCTATGCATTGTCATGACCTTGTTAAATATTACTTTTGTATTATCTGCCAGTTACCAAACTGTCACCAGATTTTCTTGCTATATCTATTGCTATTTTTTTTTCTGTCACCCTTTTTCACTCATTCACTCTTTTCCTTATCTATCTATGCCCAAAAGGCTTCTTGCCATTAACAAAGCACTCCTGTTTGAAACTAATCCTATATTCCTTTGCCTTTATATACCCCTGCCCAGACTGTATACTGTGAACTGTATTCTGTAAATATATTTATAGGAGCAAAACCATGCTCATTTCTTACCAGTGGTATGAAATATGGTCCAAGTGTGGCTGCAATTGCAATGGCTGGTGTGGAATCAGACATTCCTATAATAGCATAAACAGTAGATGGTTTGCCACAAGTATCAAAGGCAAATGACGTTTCTTGTCCATTTGCTAATGCCAGTGCTGCTTTCATTGCTAAATTTAAAGATGTGCAATCATCATATATTTTGTACCCAAGAGAAATTCCAGGAAGAATGCTAGTATTGTTGTTTAATTCTTCAGAAGCAAAGACCATTGCTTTTGCAAAAATAAATTCTTTAATATTAAAGCTGTCAGGAAATTCCAGAAAGTAACACATTTAAGATGATGATAACAGCAATAACAAATTATTACACACAATATTGCAGTTGATAGAATTTTTGTGTTTGTTGTTATTTTGAAGCATGCCCTATGCTATTGTATTTTCAATAATAAACACCTGAAATTCATTATGTCAGAGTTTGAGAAATACTTACCTATTATGTAACATAAAAAGATTAATCATGTCTGTTCAAAAATATTATTGGTTTTACTTACTCTGTACATTTTAAAGGCTGTGGCATCTCTTTAAATGATAATTCAAAATCTTCAACACTTTTGTGGAATGAAAAGATTCCTCCAATGATAATGTCACCGTCCTTTGAGATCAAAGGTTGTGCAGGTTGTCTCTGTAGTAGCTCACAAACTGGATCTTCAGCCTTTACAAAGAGTGCTGCTAATGCTATTGCAATGAAGATCATTTTTAATAGAATATCACCTTATAAAGAGTTAGTGTGATATTAGTCACTGATACTTCTTGACTTATTATACCTTTACCTCAGTATTTATGTTATTTACATCCATCATTACATTTACTCTTGATGGTTAACTAATTTTCTTTCTAGGGAGAAGGATTTGGAAATTGTGTCCCAGATAGTCATATGTCTTGAAAGCTGCTCTCACAACAGTTTGAAAAATACATTACACTCTGGAGAATTCTGAGAATGCATGTGTTTACCTAGGAACCACATTTTACTGTTTTGTTTTTGAATTAGTAGCTATTGAATATTTATGATTTTATACTGTATGGACCACATTGATGTATCCTAAAATGTGATAAGAAAGCAGTAAATGTTTTTATATTCAAAACAAAATAATAACTTGGCTTTAGTCATTTACCATTGTCATACAGCAGACGTTGTTAGTTTGTTAATAATCTATAGCGTTATCTGCCTTCCCTTTAATTTATTTTCACCAGTATGTCAATGACTAATTTTTTTTGTTTTCTTCTTCCCTTAGCCAGGGCCTAACACAGCAACAGTGGCATGCAGGGATCATAATCAGGAAAACAATAAGTAGAAGGTTGAAATATCTTATGGCTTTACATAAATGAATGAAAAGCTGATAATTATTTAACATGACTAAAGATAACCCAAACCCTTAATAATGGACAGAACTATAGAATCATGTGGCTCTCTAAAGGTTATATATTATGTAGCCTCTTTTTTTAAGCACACCGATGTAATAAAGATTTGATCCTCATTTGCATTCAAAGTACAGTAATGTGTAAGAAGTGAAGCACAGGGGTTGCTAGTGTTAACTCAGATGGGTTCCATGGTTGTAAATTAGTTGGTTAGTTCTGAATATCTTGTAATCTTATTCCAGTCAGGCAATGGAATGAGATAGAACATGTGTTAGAATTTTGGGGAATGGAGCAATATTCTATTGTTTATTATGAGACTTTTTGTTCCGTTACCATTTTTTTTCGACGTTTTGTTTCTCACATTTGCTCCCATTTGCTGTGTTGTTGTTGGGTAACATCAACATGTTGCATTTGCTATCAAATAATGGTTGGAATTTTTGTATTGTTGCATTTCTTCCAGAAGTGTATAAGGCCCTTTCATCCCTTTTGCTTTGAAGACATGGCACTGGCTCGATAAGCTTTGAGATTCAATTCCTGTTTAGCACATAAACACTACCATTTTTCATAATAAAGCTTTATGTATAAGTGGATGCTCCATTTCTTTCCCATGTTGTTTTTTTCTTGTTTTGTAGATTTTAATACTCTAGGAGATATTTTGATGACTTGGAACTGTAGACATTCCAGGCACTAAGGTCTCTTTTTTTGAGCCCCCCTGTCCAAATTTCTCTTCAACTAATATTTTCCTTCTTCTTCTTGCTGTCAGACTGGCATTGTCCTCTTGCTGGAAAACTTTTCTTTTTCTTCATTGTATAACCTAATTCTTCTTGAGCTTTCAACAGTGAGGATAATGGAGCATGTGGCCAAAACATCAGGAAATGGTATAAATACAACAGAAATGTGTCATGATTTAGTTTTATGCAAATTATTTAGTATACTTTTATACTTGTAGTTGCTTGAAATTAGTAATGGTTTAGATGTTGTATTTTGTTTTGCAACATCCTGGCCACTATTTTAGGTCTTCAATTCCTTTATTAGATAGATAGATAGATAGGTCTGCTTCCCTGTGTTTCTAGAAGCATGGCCTCTGATGTTCATGACCTTTTTTTATAATCAACACAATGGGATAAAAGGGTGGCTAGGGATTCATTAACTTATCTGATCTCTGATTACCAAAACTCTCAAAGAAGCCTTATTTGAACTTGTGCATTTTTTTGGTTTTGATATTTTTGCTTATTCTCTCTTGTTTTGGCTTCTTTTTCCTTTTATTCTCAACCTTTTATTGTTTCCCTATCCACATCTTCTAATCTTGCTCAAAAAGTCAACCTGCCAGTTCGCTGACAGAACAAAAAGAATCTCTCTGTTAGGAACACTCTGATGATGAATTATTATAATATTAGTTGACTTCAATGTATTATGTTAGGTTCATGGACACTACAAGGTGGACCTGCTTTTTTCAAATGTAAAGCCGTGGTAAAGTTGTGCAGATGTGACCACAATCTGATACACCTTACTTCAACCTACCAGCTTGTTATTAGGCTGCAACCGCTCTCTAATCATTATCCAAACCATAAGTTCTGCACTGTCTTAATTTCCCTTTGGGATCTATCTATCTATCTATCTATCTATCTATCTATCTATCTATCTATCTATCTATCTATCTATCTATCTATCTATCTATCTATCTATCTATCTATCTATCTATCTGTCACACACGTGTGAATAGGAGGTAGCTAAAAGGCCTGAATAACTGTAATTCCTCAACAGACCAGGGGGTGGCAGGGTGTGCTGACTGTCTCTCTCAGTTGCTTACAGACTATTCTTGGGAAATCCTGCCAGGTTCCTGTGCCGCTCATGCTTTCTGGTCCCAATGACTTCACTTCCGTTTTCTGCCCCCAGTGATGACGGTATTTTCCGGTTCCGATGACATCACTTCTGGTTATGGGGCCAATGATGATGTCACTTCCTGTACTGACCTTTAAAGCCGCCATCTTGCCTCCAAAAAATCAGTTCTGTCTTGGACTCAGATCAGTGAACATCTCTGTTCAACTTAAATACTATTTTGCAGCTGTGGAACAATATATGGGTGGCTGCCCCAAACCTTTATAATGTCTTTGTCTCATCCTTATCACACTATCTATTTATCTGTCTATCTATCTACAATATGTGAAATGCACAATTGAAATGTCATTTTAACAGTTAATCATATTTACAATACAGGGAAAATATGTACATGAATCTCCTGTTTGTTCTTATTCCCCTTTAAGATTGGCTTAAATGGCACTCTGTATGACTGTATTCAGTTTCCTTCAAAGTAAAGATGATCATACACTTACTTAATTTTGAAAACTATTTATTTAAAATGTAGTTTACAATAAACATATGTTGATAACTTCAGTAGACAATTAGGGAAAAATATAAACTTAAAGCTTAATGTGGTCTAAAACAAAACAGACTCATTATATGTTAAAGCGATGCCGACTGCACTTTACCCATTAAGAATTTTTTGGTATTTTTGTGTGGTTTCAGCAGTATCACATAACACTTTGGGACAAAAATGCAGAAAAGCAGACCAAAGCTTGAAGCTAAAATTGCAAATATTTCCACAGCTACAGTGTATTTTCCTGGGGAGCTGATATAAGCAGGAATGAAAGTAATCCAGACAGCACAGAATATTAACATGCTGAATGTGATGAATTTAGCTTCATTAAAATTATCGGGTAGCTTACGAGCCAGAAAAGCAAGAATGAAGCACATAGTGGACAGTAGACCAATGTAACCTAAAACTGCACAAAATGTTATTGTTGATCCAAGGCTGCATTCAAGTATAATTCTGTCTTTATAATGTTCTGTGTTTTTGCTGGGAAAGGGAGGTGATACAATTATCCACAAAGCACAAATCAAGATCTGTATAAAAGTTAATATAAAAACACAAAAGCGTTGTTGACTGGGGCCAAACCATTTCATGATATTGTTACCAGGAAGGGTAGCCCGAAATGCCATTAACACTACTATAGTCTTCCCCAGGACACATGAAATGCATAAAACAAACGTGATCCCAAAAACCGTGTGTCGCAACATGCAAGACCAATGCGACGGTTGACCAACAAATGTGAGTGAACAGAGGAAGCACAGAGAGAGTGAAAATAAGAGAAGGAAACTCAATTCAGAATTGTTGGCTCTAACAATTGGGGTGTCTCTGTAGTATAAAAATACCATTGTCACAGCCATGGTGAAACAAGTTCCCAGCAAGGAAAAAAACACTAGTAGTATTCCGGTAGTTTCTTCAAATGCTAAGAATTCAATCTCTTTTAAAATGCATTGGCTTTTTAGGTCATTTGATTTGTACTCAATGGGACACTTTAAACAGTCAGGAGAATCTGGAAACATAAAAGCACACATGTATCAGTCCAAAGTAAACTATGGAACTGGCAAAAGAGCCATTAATAAACATTCATTTTCTATATTATGAATGCAAAAAGAAGAAAAAAATCCTAATTGCCTATACCTGTTATATTAGTAATTTCCCCTTCAGCACAAGGAATACAATCAAAACAGCAAATAGGCTTTCCTTTCTGGACAGCCTTACGAGTGCCCGGAAAGCAACTTTGGCTACATGAAGATCTGGGAACCTACAAAAAAAATGTGATTTTATTCAAATACTATACAGAGTCTCTTACAGACAAAAGTAAAACATTAGCAAAATATTTAAAATTAAATATTTCTATGACTACTTTCATAATTCAAACAAAACAGCATTGTAGATTTAAATATTACATAAATTGTTAACCTTGCAACTGTACACTCACGTAGGGAATACACTGGCCATGAATTCCCTAAATTGATACAGCAGTGCATTGGATTTCAAATTACACAACTTTCACCTGTGGAAGGACACCCTACAATGACACACAATGGACCTACAAGCACATACTACATTCAAACATGGCACTCTGAAATGTTGTACATCTTGCTAGACAGTGTGAGGCTGGCAACACACTAAGATATATCTCCACATCTCCACATCTTTCTATTTGGACTGTCCAGTCCTTTAAAATTGGGACTTTATACCCAAGCCAATTTTCTAGGGATATGTGTCTTTTCCACAAAGCAGAAGGAGCACACTTACAGATTCTTTTTCAAGTTAAGGGCCTTCACCCAGAAATGATGGTCATCTTCATGTCTTGCCAGCAGATGAAAAGCAAAAGGTGCTCCACATCCACATTCTATTTGGCTTAAAGCTGAAAGCATTTCTGGTTTAAGATCTCATTTCATTTTTTTACTCATTATGTCACTCTAAAGGAGCAAATACTGCTGTATCTCTTGTAGCTTGCTCTGTCTATCATTGCCTAGGAAAGCTCAAAACAAAATTGTGCTTGTTACAGGCCAAACTAGATTTTTAGATTAACAAGTTTACCCTAGGCCAAAGTACTTTGTCCGCAGCGTGATAGGATGAATCAAGGTGCTGTCTATAATTTTTCCCTGTGATCATCAGAGGTGACTGTGTGCAGAGGGTACAGACCTATAAATACCTTGGAGTGCAGCTGGATGATAAATTGGACTGGACTGCCAATACTGATGCTCTGTGCAAGAGAGGACAGAGCCAACTATACTTCCTTAGAAGGCTGGCGTCTTTCAACATCTGCAATAAGATGCTGCAGATGTTCTATCAGACGGTTGTGACGAGTGCCCTCTTCTATGCGGTGGTGTGCTGGGGAGGCAGCATAAAGAAGAGGGACGCCTCACGCCTGGACAAACTGGTGAGGAAGGCAGGCTCTATTGTAGGCATGGAGCTGGACAGTTTGATATCTGTGGTGGAGTGACGGGCGCTGAGCAGGCTCCTGTCAATCATGGATAATCCACTGCATCCACTGAACAGTATCATCTCCAGACAGAGGTGCAGCTTCAGCGACAGACTGCTGTCACTGTCCTGCTCCACTGACAGACTGAGGAGATTGTTCCTCCCCCACACTATGCGACTCTTCAGTTTCACCGGGGGGGTAAACATTAACATTATTCAAAGTTATTGTCTGTTATATCTACATTTTTATCACTCTTCAATTTAATATTGTTTTTTGTATCAGTATGCTGCTGCTGGAATATGTGAATTTCCCCTTGGGGATTAATAAAGTATCTATCTATCTATCTATGTAGTGGGAATAAGATGTAGAATTTTGAACAGCCTGAGAGTATATAATCGTTCTTCTTTTTAATAAATCAATTTGATCAAATTTGGAGTGGAGACAAAACCTATCTAGTAATCATTGGACACAAGTCAGAAACTGCCGCTTCTGCACACATATACACATTCACTTATAATAGATCAATTTACGAACTTCATTCATCTAACCCTCTAACCTAGAAATTTTTGGGTTGTGATAGTGCCCAGAGAAACCACAAAGAGTAGACAGTACAGACTCCATAGAGGTAGCAACTGAGCAAAGATTCAAAGCCAGTCACCAGGAGCTAAGAGGAAGCAATGTTAATCATTTTGTCACCACACTAAATGTATATTAAGTACAGTATTTCATTATTGTTTATTATCTGAAAAACGAAATGAGCCCTACCTTTTTGTTATTACCTTTCCACATAATGGTAATGTTATTCATTACAAATTGCTGTCCTTCTGGCAGTGAAGCATCATACACACCAATTTTGACAAACTTAATCATTCCCTCTTTACTGGGCTGCCAGTTTATCAATTCATATCTTGCCGCTGGGTCACCATTTTCATCAAAATATAAAGTCTCTCCATAACTTGTTGTAAAATTAACATGCTTCATATTATCTAGTACCTTTTAGGAAGCAACAGTTAGTAACATACTAACATACAATAAACAAACAAAGAAGTCAACTGCCATATCTATCAGTCATTTGTGTACCTTAAAATCCCTTACCTGCCAAGGCTCAATGTTCATTGCATTACCACAAGAATAATTTCCATGCTGGTTACTCTGACATTTAAAAAGATGGTGTACAGAATACGCTATGGCGTACACTGCTCTATATACAGTTTCTGAGCCAAGGCACTCATTGCCATTTGCTGTGTTTTCTTCTCCTGCTGATGTGCAATTCATTGTGCTTTCCCAAAAGCTTTCCAGACCTGTATTGTTGGGAATGTTGGTTGGGATAAATTTCATTAAGAATTTTTGTAGACCTGGTACAACTGGATTCATGATATTAATACCAATAGCGCCTCCAAGGACTTTGTAATTTTCCTCTGTTGCAAGGTACTCATTGTATATCCAGCCTTCACTGCCTACCCATTGCAAGCTTGTGATATTTTGAAGAAGCAGTTCATTTATTAAATATTCCAGGTCAATAAATGTTGCAAATGCAACAACTACTTTTGACGAAGCTTTTTTCATAGTTTCTACTACTTTCAGAATTTTGTCTCTTGGACTATTTCTATAAATTACTTCAGAATACTCAATGCATATTTCTTCATTCTGGAGAGCTTCTATAAATGTGGTAATACCAGCTTTACCATAGTCATTATCACTGCTCACTGCTCCGACCCAGGTCCACCCAAAGTGCTTCACAAGCTGCGCTAGGGCTCTGCTTTGATAATAGTCACTGGGTATTGTTCTAAAGAAAGTAGGAAACTCATGTTTGTTGCTAAGACATGCACAAGTAGAGTAGTAACTTACCTATACAAAATAAATCAATAGCAACAAAACTTAGGTATTGAAATTTAAATTCCAGATCAACTTAAAGAAACAATTTAACAAAAAAAATATATATGTAAAATAAAATCAATATAATAAAATTACACACCACCGGTATGTGAAGAGGTCCAAGTGATTTAGCAACAGCAATGGTAGGTGATGAATCTGACATTCCTATGATTGCATGTACAGTTGATGGTTTAATGCAAGATATATCAGAAAGCGTTCCTTCAGGACCATTCACTAAATCCATTGCTGCTTTTGTAGCCAAAGGGATAGAACTGCAGTCATCATATATTTTATAACCCAGAGAAGCACCAGGCAGTAGCATTGAATTGTTTATTTCTTCAATGGCAAATATCATTGTTTTAGCAAATAGAAATTCCTTCACATTTACACTGCAAGGAAAATTAATATAGTTTTACTCTCATTGTTAATCTGAATATGTTAACTACAAAGGTTTCCTATTATTATACATAACCTTGTATATTACAATAATGCAGCTGATTGTACAACTATTAATAGTCCTACTATTTGTAATAATAATTATAGTACTGTACTATACATAGTTAGGTTTAATTCGTCAAAATTAACGTTCTTCCTTTTGATAAGGCATTAACTATCAGACACCATAGTAGCTTACACTTATCACTTGATTGAAGTGAAATCCCATCCTAGTCACTTGAAGTATGCATTTTCCTCTACATAATGTTTGGGTTTCTATTAGGCTTTCCACATTCAAATCATGGATGTGAAGTTGACCAGTGACTCTAAACTGGCATTTTGTGTACATGTGTGAATGAGCGGACTGGCATCTTAACCAGTGTGTATTCTTGTATTGTGTCAAATGCTGCTAACACAGACTGTGGCTTCCTCTAACCTAATTTGGATTAAGTGATAGTAGAAAATGGATGGATACAGGAAACATTAATTATTAGGAATTATTCATCCATGAATCCATTTTATATATCTTCTTATTTCAGAGACTGATAAAATGGAAGACATTCTGGCAAGAAGCTATCTTGTAGTAAAAGTAAACACATCCACTCACATTGATATAATTTAGCATCCATAATTAGTCTACCTATATGTCAGAAATTAAACTAGTTGTGTAGGACTATATGCCTAAGCACCATGGACAGAAGCTATTCCTGCTACATAATCATTTGCATATTATATTCAGTGCAATTTACACACTACAATAAACTCTTTTTTAAACCTTGCAAAATTTGTCTACATAGATATAGTTATTTTTCTGTTTAGTTTACGCAATAAATTCATTTAAAAAAACAAGTTAAATAATTACTTTTAAAGGTTAAGTAATGGTAAAGGAAGTTATTTATATACTTTTCATGGTATACTATAATGAATCTTACAATGTTTATACAGTGTTATCACAAGTATGATACTGTACAACTAAGCTATAAAAAGAAAGGAAAATATTTAATTCTTATTTCAATAGGTAAATCATTATATACTTACTCTGTACATATTATTGGCTTTGGTAAAGTGTTAAACATCGGATTGAATTCTTCAATAGTATTGTGAAATGAAAAGATTGCTCCAATCATTATGTCTCCTGCTTTAGAAAGTAAAGGCATATCTGATCTGCCCTGTAACCTACAAATAGGTTCTTCCGCTCTTGTAAAAAGAGCTATAAGAGTAAAAATAAGAAATATCATTTCAGTCTTTTATTTTAGTATTGCAGCAGTTTTGACAGACAGTGTTCTTATATAGTGCTGTACCTTGAGAATCAACAGTGATTACCTAGTGGAAATCTTTATATGAATCAAAGCAGTAATTCTCAAAGGAAGACCTGACAAGAGAGAAAAACCATACCTCATCTGTATCATATCAGATAATCTTTGGAGTAATTTTAGGAAGAGAATAATTTTAGGAAAATCATCACAATATAAGACTGATATACCACTAGTTGAACACAGAAAATAAGATTACATCATGTCATATTTAAGTGGATTTCATTATGCAAAAAAATTGACACTGTATATATTTCAGTACCTTTAATGTAAAATAAAAAATTTTGGGTACATTTATGACATAATAAATAGTTTTAATTAATTATATTTATTACATGCAGAAGGACATTAACACCTCTCATAAATAATGTTTAAAACAAATACCTATAAAATATGCAGCATGTCATAAACAAAAGTTGTTCTTTCCAAGGCATGTAAAATTATAAATTGCATATCTGTATTACAAACCATGGTACACACAACAACTCTCAGTTATGCAAGTCCAGATAGCAGATACATTTATTTTATATTCTTTATTTCATCTCATACTAGAACGCTTTAATGAGTGTTATCATACAGTGCTAGATACTCAGTAAGTTGCATTAACTTTAAGTGTAGTCTGTCAAGCTGTGCCGGTGGCTCCAAACACACAAGCCCTTTTCTTTTCTTTCAGTGTTTTTGCACCTCTTTCACCAGCAGATTCCACCTGGAAGTCCAGTAACAAAGGAAATGAATAAGCAGGAAGAGCAACTAGAGAGTACAGTGCATCCGGAAAGTATTCATAGCGCATCACTTTTTCCACATTTTGTTATGTTACAGCCTTATTCCAAAATGGATTAAATTCATTTTTTTCCTCAGAATTCTACACACAACACCCCATAATGACAACATGAAAAAAGTTTACTTGAGGTTTTTGCAAATTTATTAAAAATAAAAAAATCTGAGAAATCCCATGTACATAAGTATTCACAGCCTTTGCTCAATACTTTGTTGGTGCACCTTTGGCAGCAATTACAGCCTCAGGTCTTTTTGAATATGATGCCACAAGCTTGGCACACCTATCCTTGGCCAGTTTCGCCCATTCCTCTTTGCAGCACCTCTCAAGCTCCATCAGGTTGGATGGGAAGCGTTGGTGCACAGCCGTTTTAAGATCTCTTCAGAGATGTTCAATCGGATTCAAGTCTGGGCTCTGGCTGGGCCACTCAAGGACATTCACAGAGTTGTCCTGAAGCCACTCCTTTGATATCTTGGCTGTGTGCTTAGGGTCGTTGTCCTGCTAAAAGATGAACCGTCACCCCAGTCTGAGGTCAAGAGCGCTCTGGAGCAGGTTTTCTTCCAGGATGTCTCTGTACATTGCTGCAGTCATCTTTCCCTTTATCCTGACTAGTCTCCCAGTCCCTGCTGCTGAAAAACATCCCCACAGCATGATGCTGCCACCACTATGCTTCACTGTAGGGATGGTGCCAGGTTTCCTCCAAACGTGATGCCTGGCATTCACACCAAAGAGTTCAATCTTTCTCTCATCAGACCAGAGAATTTTCTTTCTCATGGTTTGAGAGTCCTTCAGGTGCCTTTTGGCAAACTCCAGGTGGGCTGCCATGTGCCTTTTACTAAGGAGTGGCTTCCGTCTGGCCACTCTACCATACAGGCCTGATTGGTGGATTGCTGCAGAGATGGTTGTCCTTCTGGAAGGTTCTCCTCTCTCCACGGAGGACCTCTGGAGCTCTGACAGAGTGACAATCGGGTTCTTGGTCACCTCCCTGACTAAGGCCGTTCTCCCCCAATCGCTCAGTTTAGATGGCCGGCCAGCTCTAGGAAGAGTCCTGGTGGTTTCGAACTTCTTCCACTTACGGATGATGGAGGCCACTGTGCTCATTGGAACCTTCAAAGCAGCAGAGATTTTTCTGTAACTTTCCCCAGATTTGTGCCGCGAGACAATCCTGTCTCGGAGGTCTACAGACAATTCCTTTGACTTCATGCTTAGTTTATGCTCTGACATGAACTTTCAACAGTGGGACCTTATATAGACAGGTGTGTGTGCCTTTCCAAATCATGTCCAGTCACCTAAATTTACCACAAGTGGACTCCAATTAAGCTGCAGAAACATCTCAAGGATGATCAGGGGAAACAGGATGCACCTGAGCCTAATTTTGAGCTTCATGGCAAAGGCTGTGAATACTTATGTACATGTGCTTTCTCAATTTTTTTATTTTTAATAAATTTGCAAAAATCTCAAGTAAACTTTTTTCATGTTGTCATTATGGGGTGTTGTGTGTAGAATTCTGAGGGAAAAAAATGAATTTAATCCATTTTGGAATAAGGCTGTAACATAACAAAATGTGGAAAAAGTGATGCGCTGTAAATACTTTCCGGATGCACTGTATATGGTATTCACAATTGTTTAGGAAAAGAATGCAATAGAAAGCATCTGTAATCATCTAAATATAGACAATAACAAAAACTGGAAATGGAGAACTAAATTTGAACAAAATGCTTATATACAAAGGTTCACTCCAGCATAAACACAACTTCTATAGTTAGGTCAGTAACATGAACATGCTTAAGCAAAATTATAAAATTTTTAAAGCAAACACACAAAGATGTAACGTGCATTTTAAATGTAGATTCTGTAAAATTTAAAATAATCTTACTTCTTAACCTCAGAAGCAGCATGAAGTTATGTATGGAGACCTTTTAATGGGCAGTGACTGAAAAGTGAAAAAGGGACACATTGCGTGTCACAGTTTTTTTACATTAGGGTGGTTCTCACCAGTGACTCCAAGTGTGAGTCATGTGGTCTGAAAGCTAACCGTCATCAGGCAAGCTGACTTTTAAATTACACAGATTCACTTTTTCCATTTATCAATTGCTTAAGCATTTATTTGTATCAATCAAGACTTCTAGCCAATATTGGTGCTACTAAATTAATATACTTTGATTAATAAAGAACACCATGTAACTAACTTTCTTGTGGATAACAACATTTACTTCAGTTCTGGTGTCATGAAACCACACCTTCCTGCTATGCTCCTGTTTGCTTAATGTTGTTGCGTCTTTCTTCAAACATCTACATGTATAAGGGGTTATTATGGACAATATTATGGGCTTAAATCTGGAACTTTGCTGGATTTGAATCTTTGTATTTCTCACATAAATACCTTTTGTAAAATAATTCTGTGAAAAGAAAAGCTGAGTTACATTAACATTGAAGCTACAAGAAGATTTGTTATGGGTTTAACAGGGTTTCTTCCCAGGTTTTAATCTTTTTATCATTGCTCACTCATTGTGCTGTTTTTTTTTGTAATATTTTGATTTATTTGTTAAAAAAATGTTTTTTTTATTAAATTGTTTCTTCTTTGTTTTAATTGTTACACACTTGTCTGTTTTTCAGTTATTCTTAAGAGAAAAAAGGAAAAGAAAAAAGGAAAAAAGCAACTGAGGAAATTCTCTAACATCAAATAAGGAAAACCACTACTAATGTCTCCCACCCTGAAGACTGAGGGAACAAGCAAGGATAGAGAGATGCTGATGCCATTATGCCTTTATCATCCTGATGCCATTATGCCTTTATCATCCTGATAAAAACAAAATAAAAGGTTCTTAATAATTGAAACTGTCTTTTCAAGAGATGATGTAGTAGATAGAGAAGAGAAATTAATGCAATGTGGTGATAGTTCTAAAAAAGTAAAAAATAAATTCATTGAGATAGCTATTGAACAATGGTCTGGATTTTCCCAGTGTGATGCCAGGAGGATATTAGCAGCCCTAGATTTGGTAAGTCGTGCTAGGGCGACAGTGTTTGCTTGAGCATACGTGTGAGTGAATAGGAAACGTGGGTGTAGCTATTTATAGAACATGGAGAATAGCAGGTTAAGTAGTTACACGGTGGCACTTACCTCGAGCAGGTTAGGTGTCGAAGCTCTGGTAGTGACAGGAGGAACAGTAAATGGCTACGGGCAAGGTGTGCATGTTAGCAGCAAGATGGGAGGTTCATGGTGCTCAACATGAGTCGACCAGGCTGCAGCGTACAATGCATCCAGACGCTAAGGTACCTAGCTGCAGATAGAAGTAGGAAAAAGTGTGCTGTTTAGGGTACAGAGAAGAAAGGGGCCCTAAGAATGTGAACGGGCAGTGATTACTTACCGAAGCGTAATGGGAAGTTGGAATTGCCATTGTGTGGCTTGTTGTGGATACAAGTGCCGGTAAAAAGCAGATGGCTTTGTAAGCTTTCTTCTTTCTAGATCACAACACGTAGAATAGATTAAGGGGGCATGCGTGGTGATTGTTGGAAGTCAGGCAAGATGTCCTTCGGGATTGGTGGTAGAAGTAGTGGTGGTAGAGGATGTATAAGCGGGTAAGACTGATGTCAGTAGGGGAAACAGTAGTTAGTAAGCCAGAGAGAGAATGTGTGCATTGAAATAGGCTATTGTGATGGAGAGAGTGTGACGGGAATCTATAGAATAGCTGGAATGAGCGCTAGGAGAGATGCACTTCTTTTAGTTTATACCCCAAGATTGTTTCAAGAATGGGGGAAAAAACATGGTGAGCAGGATTTTTTTTTATTTGTTTTTTTTGTATTTTATGTTATCCCTACCCTAAAGTGACCTCAAATGATGATGAAGGGGCAAAGGATCAGAGTGCAGGAGTAGACTGAGTGACTTGGTAGACGTTTTCTGAAACAGCTAGATAAGGAGAGATACTGTAGGTGAATAGGCCCAGAGTGCCAACATTTTTGTTTGTTTTTTTTTTTTTTATATTTTCAAGTGCATACATATGGACTATTTAATGAGCTTTGCACTGCTTGCACTTTATTTGTTCGTCTGATGAATTTTTGAAGACACCAAAAACTGATATATTGTCATGTCACTTGTTTTTAATAAAGAACTGTCTATATTTTGTTTAATATCTTATCTGGATCTCATTCACTCTCCATGGTTTAACCTCTTATTAACAGCTGAAAAGGAATGTGATGAAAAATATATAAGTAAAAAAAGTGAAGAACATGGAAAAGTAATATCTAAAGTGATTGAAGGAGAGGTGGAAATTGAGGTGTGGATAGCATCACACTTGCATAATTTAGGCATGTTAGTCATCTTAATTATAGAAAGACAAAATTGAATTAGGCTGCATTATGCAAAACCATTTAACTTTTTTCAAAACTTGGAAAATATTTTACACAGCAATATGAGTTGGAGGATGAGTTGTAATTATTGGGAAGGTATTTAAAGGAATTCGCAATACTGATGAAATGGAATAGATAGTGATATATTAAAGAACTTTAAAAGGATGGGAGGCAATTTGCTTCAATTACCATATATACTCAAGTATAAGCCAACCCGAATATAAGCCAAGGTACCTAATGTTACCTACAAAAACTGTGAAAAACTTATTGATTCGAGTATAAGCCTAGGGTGGGAAATGCAGCAGCTACTGGTAAGTTTCAATAATCAAAATAAATACCAATAACATTACCATACATTAATTTAAATCTTTAAAAACAAGCCTGGTGCATTCTTTAACTGCCTTCTCTGCCTTATGCAGCCAGCCCTCTCTTTCACTCTCTCGCACGGCGCAGCGTGTGTGTGTGTGTGTATCTCTCACACGGCGCACGCGTGTGTGTGACTGTATGTGTCTCTTTCTCTCTCTCTCGCGCACGCTGTGTGTGTGTGTCTCTTTCTCTCTCGCGCGTCTGTCTGTCTCTCACTTGCAGCGAGACCTGACTCGAATATAAGCTGAGGGTGAGGTTTTTCAGCACATTTTGGGTATATACGGTAAAATTATACTCCACATAGTTCTTCTTATTTATGAAATATATATAAAGTATGAGGTAAATTCTTTAGAAATACCACACAAGTAGCAGAATATTATCAGTTTACATAGATATTTTATGAGATGTATCATTAATAGTTATAGGGGAAAACAACTAAGTGTCACATAAAAATGCTTCAATACATATAAATAAATAAGTAAATAAATCTAAATAAATTCATAAGCTTTTTGTTTATCTTATTGTCTGATTGCTCAGTTATCGCACAAAAAGCCCTAAACCAATTTTCACCATGGTCTGCATGTGTGTTTTCATTGGTTCAACTTAAAATACATGTTATATGATGTATTGAGGAAAGAGCTTGTAATGGAGGGGGGCAACCCAAAAACTAGTACCAATAAGGGGATTAAAGTTCTTATCATGCAGAAGTGCAATGCAGCTGATGGGAGGACACCATTATCAACATGTAGTACATTTTGTACTGGCCAGAGCAGGATCTCATTTAAGACTTTTAGCAGGTTCAGTATTTTATTCTCAAATAATTCTGATAACAGTTTTACCGATTTCCTGGATTACAACTTTTGTATGTCACTTTGTTTCTTTGTGGTTGTGTTTAGTTATGCTGAATTTTTTCCCATTTATTTTCATGTAAACGCACAGTCCAAAACAGGTGTAAGGTGTTGCCAAACCATGTTGGAGCAATTTTCATTTCTTTCAACCCCCTTTTTGTTGAGTTTTGGGATTGCAAAATTTCAGGCAAAATTAAATTTAGAGTTAATTTCACAAAACTGTATGCGAAAAGAGAGTCAGTCGTCTTCCTCACCACTACCTGTTATTTAGTAATGTTATACACAGGTTTTAGAAAATGTATTGATGGATAGATGTATATTATACATAATCAATGATATACAATTCTCACTGCTGGACAAGGACAAAGGCAGCTGTAATAATTATTGCAGTATATATGTATAATTTTATTTATTTTATGGTTATGTATTGTGCATGATATGTTTTAAAGATTTTATTTGAGATTCAATGTATTTTGAGAAAGTTTTATTTTTTATTTCCTTTCTAATTCTTTGTTTATGTGACACGTTAGAAGCCTTCATGTAACCTCTAATTGTCTTGCCAGTTACTTCACAAGACGTGAGGTATAAGTATGGCTTAATGGTTTCAACATTTCTTATCTCTGTGTCGGATAAAATTCTATAAAATCAATTTTAGTGTTAGCTTTCAAACGAGCAGAACCTAGTGTCAGTTTTCCTTTTGGCTTATAGAACATTCTGCCTTCAACTTTGCTTCTCGTGTTGCCCTCTTGTTTTGTTTGCATGATTTTTTGCCTCTTTTGATACTGACCTGTTTGCTCTCTAAGCTCACATTTCCAAGCTCATGTAATCATATCCTGGTTATTTTCCCCTTCTCACAATAATACTTCAACGTGGAGTCATTACAGAACCAGTTACCCCCGCGATAATTAACTGAAGTTACAAATGTTTGAAAGAGAAGGTCGTGATGAAAGAGCAAATGAATACACTCGTGGCTGCCATTTATCATGTACCAAAATTAAATCACTGACTTGAAACAAGCTAGTAATTCCCCTTTTCAGGTTGAACTGCATATTCCCCATCTAAAGTGCTTCTCAAGAGACCTTAAGAAATTCTGTGGATTTGTTAGCCAGTGTAGTATTGAGTTTGTAACCTTACACTTATACTGATGATAAGGATAAGGAAGCATTTAATTTTTTGTTTTCAGATAAGCCAATTAAATAGGTGTCTGCTCTTCATGTAAACAAGCACCCATGCACCCACAATCTAAATGCTTTTCTGAATGAATTTACCAGGGTTTTTGGCACAACCTGAGAAAGCTCAGACTGCTTGCAAAACATTATTACAATTAAAACAAGGCATTAGTGCTATTGTCTCTTTCAAAATGCGGGCAGCTGACTGAGGATAGGATGATGCTTCTTTAGTTACAGTTTTCCAAAGTGGTTTATCTGGTGAGATTAAGGATAAAATCACTAAATATAATTGGGAGAAACATTAGAGGAACTACTTACTATTGTGCAAAAATCAGTACTAGATGTGAGGAATGAAAGCATGAAAAGTTAAACCTATTTGGTTCCATTTCTCAAAAAGTGTAATTCTTCCACTTCTGAGCAACAGGAGCCTGTATAAATAGACAAAACCAATATAAACACACAAGAAAGATGCCGTTGCATAATATCTGGGTTGGGCATTTATTGTTTATTATTTATATCTTCCTACTGTAACAATAAGGATCACAAGACATTGCGAAGGTTTTGGGCAGCCACCCATATAATTGTTCCTGGCTGCAAAACTTCTTTAGTAACAGTTCCATGTTCACTCTACTCAGTCCAAAACAGAACTAACACAATATTAATAAGATGGTGGCTTTAAAGGCCATTACAGGAAGCGATGTCATCAGGACCGGAACCGGAAGTGACGTTGTTGGCTGCCCCAGAGCCGGGCGGGATTTCCCTAGAATGGTCTGAAAGAGATTGAGAGGGAGAATTAGTGCACTTCGACACCCCCTTATCCGGCATGGAATTACATGTATTTGAGCCCTTTAACTGCCTCCTAAGCACGCGTGTGTGACAGTTACCCCCCCCTTTCAGCCCAGACCCGTCGGGTCGGGCGTCCTGCACCGAAAGGTTGTGATTATGAGAAAGTGCATCAGCGTTGGAATGGAGAGAACCCTTCCGATGAATGAGTGAGAACTTATAAGGTTGTAGATCAAGGAACCACCTAGTGAATCGTGGGTTCCACTCCTTGTGCAGGACCATCCACTGTAAAGGTGCATGGTCCGTGACAAGTGTAAACTCACGACCTAGGAGGTAATACCTCAACTGTGTAATCGCCCATTTAATCGCAAGAGCCTCTCTTTACACCGCCGCATACCTGGTTTCCCGATCCAGCAGTTTCCGGCTCAGGAACATGACGGGGTGTTCAGCACCATCGATGCTTTGACTCAGCACTGCTCTGAGGCCTGTGTCCGAAGCGTCCATTTGGAGGATAAAAGGAAGCGAAAAGTCAGGTGCTTTCAAAACAGGTGCTGATGTCAGGGCCTTTTTCAAGTCACTGAATGCAGCTTCAGTCTTATCAGTCCATACCACAATGTTAGGAGCCCTCTTCTTTGTTAAATCACTCTCTCTGAAAAGCGTGGAACAAACCGGCGGTAGTACCCAGCTGACCGAGAAATGCTTGGACATGCCTCTTGGTTCACGGACGGGGCCATTTCCAAATGGTATCTATTTCAGAGCACTGTGGCTTTACAGTACCACGACCCATCAGGTAGCCCAAGTATTTGGCTTCTTTCAACCCAAAAAAACATTTTCTTGGATTGATACGAAGACCGGCTTCACCCAGCGTCCGTAATACCGCTTGGACATGCTGTATGTGTTCCTTCCATGTGCTGGAAAAGATGACAATGTCATCCAGATAGGCAACACTATACGTGTTATGGGGTCGGAGCACTTTGTCCACCAGACGCTGGAAAGTGGCTGGAGCCCTATGTAACCCGAATGGGAGTACACAATACTGCCAGTGTCCGCTAGGGGTGCTAAATGCGGTTTTAACCTTTGCGGAGTCCGTTAAAGGAACCTGCCAGTACCCCTTGGTCATGTCAAGTGTTGTCAAAAATTCTGCCTGTCCGAGCCTCTCAAGGAGGACGTCCACTCAAGGCATAGGATAAGCATCAAATTGTGAAAC
This sequence comes from Erpetoichthys calabaricus, assembly GCF_900747795.2. Lineage (NCBI taxonomy): Eukaryota > Metazoa > Chordata > Cladistia > Polypteriformes > Polypteridae > Erpetoichthys > Erpetoichthys calabaricus. Next base: position 132,161,301 of record NC_041395.2, on the reverse strand, counting down.
CTGATTAAGTTGACGGAAGTCATTGCAAAACCTCCAACTTCCGTCAGGCTTACTAACCAAGACTATTGGGCTGGACCAGGGACTATAACTTTCCTCTATGACTCCTAAGTCCAGCATATGCTTGATTTCAAGTTCCACTTCTGCCTTCTTTGCCTCAGGAAGCCGATAAGGGCGTTCTCAGACTATAGTCCCGGGTTCGGTCACAATGTCGTGGGCAATCAGAGAGGTCCTTCCAGGGTTTTCATCAACCACCTCCTGGACAGACGTGATAACTGCTTCGAGCTCTCGCCTCTGTCGGGTACTCAGATTAGGGTCGAAGTTAAGTGGGATGGTCCGAGCAAAGAATGAGCGGGGCTGGCCGGAGGAGGGATCAGGGTCCCTTTCCTTCCATGGTTTCAGCAGATTCACATGATATACCCACTTGCTCGGCCGACGATTGGGTTGTTTCACCAAATAGTCAACAAGCCCTTTCCTCTCGTTAACTTCGCACGGTCCTTGCCATTGGGCAAGTAATTTAGAATTAGAGGTGAGAACCAACACCATGACCCGATCCCCCGGTTGGAACTCCCGGAGTGTTGTGCCACGGTCATAATAGTGGGCCTGAGCTGCTTGCGCCTCTTCCATGTGACTTTTTAGTACAGGTCGAATTTTCTCAAATCTATCGCATAATTGAGCTATATATTCCAAAATATTAGTTGTGGGAAGAGCCTCTCCTTCCCAACCTTCCTTTAGAATGTCTAATATGCCCCGGGGTTGTCGTCCATTTATTAATTCAAAGGGTGAGAACCCCGTTGAGGCTTGAGGGACTTCCTGATAGGCAAAGAGTACGAGGGGGAGGAGCTGATCCCAATTCCTTCCATCCCCGCTGACCACCTTGTGAAGCATCTGTTTGAGAGTTTGATTGAACCTCTCTACTAGACTATCGGTTTGAGAATGATACACCGCGGTCTTTAAGTGCTTTATTTTAAGTAACTTAGCCGTTTCCCTGAACGTCTCCGAGGTAAACGGTGTTCCTTGATCTGTCAGGACTTCTTTAGGAATAACCACACACGCAAATACCCCTACTAGTTCCCGTGTGATGGCTTTAGAGTTAGCTGAGCTCAACGGAACAGCTTCGGGATATCGGGTTGCATAATCCACGAGGACTAATATATATTTATGTCCTCGGGCCGAGGGTTCTAGGGGTCCTACTATATCGACCCCTATTCTTTCGAATGGGACGTCTATTAAGGGAAGGGGAACAAGAGGAGCATGGTCCTTCCTAGGAATTTGCCGCAGCTGACACTCAGGGCACAAGATACAGAAGTGACGAATCTCCTCGTTAATTCCCGTCCTGTAAAATCGGAGCTTGACACGCTCTAATGTTTTTTCGGAGCCCAGGTGACCTCCTAGGAGGTGGGTGTGTGCTAACTCACAAACTTGCCGCCAGAAAGTTCATGGGATTAGCAACAGCTTTGGCACACCCCCTCGTGTTCACTAACCCGATATAATAACTAATTTTCAATTACAAAGTGGGGCCCTTGTGGCATGGGCTGATGAATGCGTTGGCTGTTGACTAGGACAACTGCATTCTTAGCAAATTTAAGGGAATCATCATTCCATTGTTCCCTTTTAAATGAAGCCGGCGTTTGTTTAAAATGAAAGTTTAAATCCGAGAGAGGGTCAGGTCTGACCTCAAGGGGCAGAGAGTCATCCCGTTCCGCCGAGACGCGGACCGATGATGTAACAGTCTGCGACGGCCCAGGAAGCTCCCCGTCCTCCTCTTGGCCCCTCCTATCTCTCTCTGCCGTCTGTATACACGGTGTGGATACAACCTGCAACGGAGGATTCCTGTCTGTTACTAGGCCCGATTTCGTTTTAGGAAAGGTCAGTACTTCACCGCTTTTATTGTCAGACCAGTCCCGCCCAAGAATCACAACGAAAGGTGGATTTGGGAGGACCGCTACGGTGATTTTTTTAACGAATCCTCCCTGGCTAATGAAACATCGGGTGGATTTATAGAACTAAATATCCCCATATATACAGGTTATACTGGTCTTTGTTTTCTTCCACTGTCGCGGTAGTACATTCAGGCGATCAACAATTGAAATGTTGCTGCCTGAATCGAAAAGGGCTTTCACTTTAAATCCGTTGATTATGCCCTCTCCCGTATGAGCCATTAACAAAGGGTTTGAAAGTGCACAAAACTCGTCCCCCTCTCTCCACTTACATTCCGCCTTACTCCCAAAGAAGGTTCGCACCCACAGAATCAGGGAATCTGGTACAAACTCTGGTTTATGCTGAAGGGGCAGGTGAGGGACATAATCTCCAGTGTCCGCTAAAGGACCGTTCTGCTCTCTCAAATTGCGAGGCCATCCTAGATGTCTCTATGAGCTTCACGAGCTCATTTACATTGGCAAAATCTCCCCAGACCGGCTGGACGAAATGCTCGGGAAGGTTGTTAAGTACTAAGTAGCAGGTTACTTTTTGCACTATTTGGTACGTAGTACACTCAGAGGGGTTAACCAACCTGCTACTTTTTCCCATAAAGCCTCAACCTGCTCTTGGGTAGACCGCTCAGGATCCATCTTCCAATTCTGCAAAGACTTCACCTGCTGGTCTAGGGAATCCCCATTTTATTCTGGGGCCTTGGTCCCTGTGGGGAGGACAGCTCACTCCTCCGAGAGAGCATAGTAAGTCCCTTTCACTTCCCCCGTAAAGACCAGCCCACGTCTGTGTGTCCCATTGACACTCTCTCTATTTAAATTGTGTGGCCCAGAATTAGACAAAGGGAGCGGAGTCTGCACCGGTTCCTTCCAAAATCCGAGATGCAAACCCGCCAAAGGAAGCTCAGCACAGGTACTCCCACCTGGTCATGATTCAGATCCGGTCCCGTTTTCTTCTGGGTTGTTATCATCCTGCTGACTACGCCACTGTAACAATAAGGATCACAAGACATTGCGAAGGTTTGGGGCAGCCACCCATATAATTGTTCCCGGCTGCAAAACTTCTTTAACAACAGTTCCATGTTCACTCTACTCAGTCCAAAACAGAACTAACACAATATTAACAAGATGGTGGCTTTAAAGGCCATTACAGGAAGTGATGTCATCAGGACCGGAACCGGAAGTGACGTCATTGGCTGCACCAGAACCGGGTGGGATTTCCCTAGAATGGTCTGAAAGAAGGCTGAAATGAGTTTCCTCCGTAGGGTGTCTGGGCTTACCCTTAAATATAGGGTGAGAAGCTCAGTCATCTGGGAGGGGCTTAGAGTAGAGCTGCTTCTCCTCTGCATCGAGAGGAGTCAGATGAGGTGGCTCGGGCATCTGATCAGGATGCCTCCTGGACGCCTCCCTGGTGAGGTTTTCTGGGCACGTCTAACTGGGAGGAGGCCCAGGGGAAGACCTAGGACACGCTGGAGGGACTCTGTCTCTCGGCTGGCCTGGGAACGCCTCAGGATTCCCCCGGAAGAGCTAGAAGTAGTGGCCGGGGAGAGGGAAGTCTGGGCATCTCTGCTCAAGCTGCTGCCCCCACGAACCCGACCTCGGATAAGCGGAAGAGAATGGATGGATGGATGGATGGATGGTCTAAAAGAGATCAAGAGAATTAGTGCACTTCGCCACCCCCTGGTCCGGCATGGAATTACATGTATTCGAGCCCTTTAGCTGCCTCCTAAGCACGTGTGTGACACTGCATTAATTGGAATTCAAGAAAATAGGCTGAGTTTGGTACAGCAGAAAATTTCCTTAGGTTTGTGGTTTAAAAAAAATGTCTTCAAATCCCATTTTGTAAATGTATTATTATAGGCATCTAATGACTTTAATTATGTTTTTCTAAACAGATTCTCTTCATCACCCTCCTCACAGATTGATTTATTGGCCTTGCAGAGCACTTATAATTTAATGTGTATTAAGGAAGGAAATTAGAGGAAGACTATTTTTAATACCACATCAGGGCACAACAAATACCTTTCTAAAGCCCTGCCAGTTTTTCAGTCATTTATGAATGACATTTTCCGTGATATTTTGCGACATTCAGAATTAGTATACATTGATGACATTTTGTTTAATTCTTAAGATTTTGATTCTTTATTTGTCCATGTTAAAAAGGTCCTGCCTTGTCTTAGGGCTAATAATTTATTCGCTAACATTAAGAACTGTGAATTTCATACAGCATCTGTCTTGTTTGTGAGGTATCAAATTAGTTGTTGTGCTATTCAAATTATCCAAAATAAGGGGCCTCATGTATAAATGATGCACATGCACAAAAAATTGATGTGCACCCTTTTCCATGAACACTTCGAGATTTATAAAAACTAAACATGCATATTTTCACAGCAGTCTCACACCTTGCATCCTCACTTTTCTGCTGGGTTTTGTGAACTGGCGGCACCCAGTTTCAAAGTGGTGCTACAGTCTCTGTGTTGTTACCCTTTCTTTTTCATACTCGCATCCATGACGCCACCATTATTAAATAAATTGAAATTAATTGCATTCCATTCCATTGCGTCCTTGACCCAATACCCAATAAGTTTTTTCAAAGAAGTATCGGGCATGCTAATTGATGATATTCTTGACATAGTAAATTCGTCATTAGATACGGGGGTCTTCCCAGACTGTCTTAAGACTGCTGCAGTTAAACCCCTACTTAAGAAAAATAATCTTGACCCCTCTGCTCTTGAAAATTTTAGACCCATCTCTAACCTGCCTTTCTTAAGTAAAATTCTAGAGAAGGCAGTCATTATGCAGTTAAATGACCACCTCAATAAACATGCTATTCTTGATAAATTTCAGTCAGGTTTTAGAACAAATCACAGCACAGAAACTGCACTCGTTAAAGTAGTAAATGACTTGCGGGTAAATGCAGACAGAGGCCATTTATCTGTTCTCATCCTCCTAGATCTGAGTGCCGCATTTGACACCATTGATCATAATATTCTTAGAAATCGCCTTAGTCAATGGGTGGGCCTCTCTGGCAGTGTCTTAAATTGGTTTGAATCCTACCTGGCAGGGAGAAAATTCTTTGTTAGTTGTGGTAATTACAACTCAAAGACACATGATATCCTATATGGTGTTCCACAAGGCTCTATCCTGGGTCCGCTGCTCTTCTCAATCTACATGCTTCTGTTAGGTCACATTATCTCAGGGCACAACGTGAGCTACGACAGCTATGCTGATGATACTTTTACAGCATCCACTATTGCATTTTGTGACTCCAGAACAGCGTCTGTCAGCAGATAGCCAGATGGTCGATCAGCGGTTTCTAAGGCAGTGGTGTGTACACATACAGCACCCGAAGATTTGCTGGGCACAGCAGCACCTTCACTGCCTGGAGTCATGGCCTCAGCACAGGGGTCAGCTTTTGTAATATTGTCTGAAACAGAATAAACAGACGGTGGACTGCGACTCGCCTTTTCACGTCGACTTTGATATCTGATCACTTCTTTTTTATTTGGGACACTATGCAACTTTCCAAACTTGAACTTTCAAGTGTCTCAGCCATTCTGTATCACTCCATCAACTTCCTTTAGTTGCTTATACCACTGCTTAAGCCAACAAATAGTATGTTTTTCCTTGCCTCCACTTTGCATTCGCTGAAATTCTTCTTTTTTCCACTTGCTTTTGCCATTGTCTTTTAACAAAACAATGAAAAGAAGGGGCTATTTATATTGATTTGCATATCCAAATATGCAAAATTCTGAGAGGAGTTGGGATGGTAATGTAAGCTCATTCACGTGTGTTAAATTCCACATTCATTGGGATTTATAAAGGAGAAGCATATGGATTTTGGTGTATGCACAGGTTTATGCATCTGGATTTTTATGTGCATACGCACATTTCCATTATTGTCCGTATGCAATGTTTTAGTGTGAATTCTTCATACAGCAGTATACATGAGGCCCAAGGTTCTCAGTGTCCTGAATTTGAAGTCTCTGTAGAGTTTAAAGTAAGTCCAACAGTTTCTAGTCCTTGCTAATTTCTATCAGTGGTTTATTAAGAATGTCATGTCTTTTATAGCTTCTATTATAACTGTTATTAAAAGGGTGATTTTATTTTCTGGTTGTCAGTGGCTCAACAGGTGTTTGACACCCTTAAGGTCAAGTTTACTACTGCCCTTATTTTGTTTTCTCATGACTAAAGATTTTGCTGATTTTGTTAAGGATCACCCTACTTGTAATAGGGCTAAGTCCACTGAAATGAGTGACACCAGTTACTTATCAGTAGGCATTGCTGGCTCATTTGAAAACACATTCTTTATTCCATGTATCACACTTCATGTACAGTATATTGCTTTCCTATTATTTTTGCCCCTCTTCCTCTTTTAGTTGTGGTTGATGGGTGTAAAGATTTTGAGAATAGTAAAATGTTAGATTCCAGTAAACAGGTTTTCAGAATTGAATTCCTGGTGGAGTGCCAAGGATGCAGGCTCAAGGATTGTTCATGGGTTTCCAAGTGGGTTGTGTATGCCCCTCATTTTTGTATGTGACACAATAGGATGTTACAGTATAAGCATGTCTTTTTCCTGTCGGATAAAATTCTGTAAAATCAGTTCTAGTGTTAGTTAGCTTTCAAACAAGTAGGCCTCCTCCTTTGCTTAGTTTATTGAACTATTTTCTGCCTTTGACTTTACTTCTTGTTTTGTCCTTGTGTTTTGTTTGCCTGATTGTTTTGCCTGTTTTGTTACTGGTTTGTTTGCTCTCCTTAAACATTTCTAATTTGATGTAATCATCTCATGGTTATTTTTCACTGCCAAAATAATCCTTAAATTTGGTGTCTTATTACAATAGCCTGTTCTGTGTTGGTTAAATGACAGATAGATATTTCATTGTACTGTGTGCATGTGATAATAATAATTTTTGAAAAAGCTAACACTACTGTACAGCTGATTATCATTATTAAATGCAATAGAGAGAAGTCACGATGAGACAGAATGAAACGTGATTTTTTACTACATGCAGATTTACTATTCAGAATATGTTAGAATGAGAATGACTGAGGACGGTGTTTTGTTTCATGATTTGCAGCAATTTTAAATCAATGTTGAAAGAATCATATTTATGACATTATCAAGTAAAACCACTGGTTTTGTGTCCTATAATAATATGCTGACCTTCTGCAATGTCTGTGAACCCCAATCTCCCATTCCCTCACCCATAAATTCTTTCTGTTGTTCATGAATTCTAAAGTGTGATTAAACATATATTCATTAAACCACACTAAGCCAGGAAATACAAAGAAGTAGCATTCATGGTTCCAGCACAGCAAGGAGATATTACAATTATGGAATCCAGTATTACACATAAAATGAACAAATTCACAACTCATGAGTACAGATAGTTATCAGAGTGATTGTGTAGATGACAGATGGGACACTAGCATTTTAGTCAGCAATGACAAAAGGGTCAACATTTAAAACACTGAAATAATTGTTTTTTTACAGTACCTTAACATATTATAGAAATATATTTGAACAACACCTGTTACTTTGGCTATATCTAAATAAAGTAAAGTTTTTGTCTAGCCCAACAGCTGATTGTAACCAGACTGTACTGACTTTGAAGCTGCAAGCTTAACCATTGCTCACACCGATTCCAGTAAAAATAAACATTCTACCTTTCCTAAAATGGTGTATATCAAATAGTAATTTTCAATGTATTCCAATTCTGCACATATCCACACAATGCATTGAATCGTTTTATTAAAATGCTTTTCAAAAGTCTAATTTAAAGTTTTACAGATGGGTATGTAGGAAAAAATCTCTGCAAATTAGTATTATGCTTTTTAATAGTTTTCATTTTTTAATATCTTCATCCAGGAGATTACAAATAAAGATGTCCATGCATGTTCATTTGTGTGGCTTGTTTTCTTGCAATGTCATGAAAAATGTTAGCAAATGTGTTTTACTGCATTCATATTGAGTTCCGTGACAAAAAGAAGAAAGGTCTTCACAGCAAATTCCATTTAAATTTGAAAAATTTAATTAATGTTGTTCTGATGATATGATAGTAATAATTATCACAGCAACTGGATCTAGAGCCTTGCAGGATGCATAATGTTTCCAAATGAAATATTTTAGTAAAATGGTCTCTGCAGTGGCAAGTGGGAGTCAGAGGCTTATCCAGGAGAGGATACCATTCTAACACAGTTGAAACTTTTAATTTAAAGCTGTCTGTGTAATATTAGCTAACATAAACATTTAGTCAATGACTAAAAATGTAGCAAAAAGTAGGGAACCATTTAACTGTTACATTTGTGAATGTTTGCCTATATTTTTCCCATCAAGAACTTTTTGGTGTTTCTCTCAGGTTTTAACAATATAATGTAGCACTTGGGGATAAAAATAGAGAATAGCAGGCCGAAGCTAGACGCTAATATAGCAAATATTTCTACAGCCACAGTATACTTTCCAGGAGAACTAATGTATGCTGGGATAAATGTTATCCAGACAGCACAAAAAATTAACATGCTGAAAGTAATGTATTTCGCTTCATTAAAGTTATCTGGCAATTTACGTGCTAGAAAAGACAATACAAAACACATTGAAGATAGAAATCCAATGTATCCAAGAACACCATAAAAAACTGCAGTGGATCCTAGATCACACTCCATAATAATTTTATCTTTGTAATGTACAATATTTTTGTTGGGAAATGGTGGGGACAATATTAACCAAAGTGTACAGATCAGCATTTGGATAAATGTTAAACTAAAAACACTTAACCTCTGTTGTGTTGGCCCAAACCATTTCATCATATTGCTACCTGGAAGTGTTGCTCTAAATGCCATTAAGACGACAATTGTTTTACCAAGCACACAAGAAATGCACAGTACAAATGCGATTCCAAAAGCAGTATGGCGTAACATACAGGACCAATCAGTGGGCTGACCAATGAAAGTGAGGAAACACAAGAAACACAATGTCAGTGAGAACAGAAGAAGAAAACTTAATTCAGAGTTGTTAGCTTTGACGATTGGTGTATCTCTGTGAAGGAAAAACACCAGAGCAATGGCAATTGTGATGCAAGCACCTAATAAAGAGAATACTACCAGTAGAACTCCCATGATTTCTCCAAATGATAAAAATTCAATATCCTTTAAGATGCATGTGTCTCTTTGATGATTTGTTGTGTGTTCCAGTGGACATTTAATGCATTCAATTGAGTCTGCAATTAAAAATGTATACAGCACATTATTACTAATCATATCTATTTTTTAATGAACGTTTATGCCAATACCAATACTTATTCACACTGGGTCACATTAACTTAATACACGTTTTTAGAAATGAGGATGAAAACCCGAATAAAATCTACATGAGCACCAGCAGAATGTGCAAACTCCAATGATGCCATTTATTATTATTATACTGTTGTGACTTACCTGTTACATTGCTTATTTCTCCTTCAGCACATGGTATGCAATCAAAGCAGCAAGCAGGGCGACCTTTCTGAATAGCCTTTCTTGTGCCTGCTGAGCAACTCTCACTACAGACTGCTTTAGGCACCTTTAAAGTAACAAGAAATTTGGGAATAAAATGCAATGAAATACTCACGATAAAAAAAAAGAACTAGGTGAAATAGTTGAAAATTCCCAAAGTGTAGGTTCCAGTTCAAAACAAAACAGGAGGTACTTTGCAGAGAACAAAATAAATTTTATTTTTAAAATATAAAAGACACAGGAGGACTAGCAGGGAAAGTCGAATAATTCCTAAAACAATAAACCTTATTATGTGCAGATTTCTTCAGATTGATGCCAGGAGACCATTTTAAAAGTTGGACAGCTTACCTATATACACTCACAACCACCATCATCAATACAGTATACTTATTCCATGGTTGCCAAGTTCACCTTTCTGGGAACTCTTGGTTCTGCCTCCTGCACCAGTTTCTCAGACACTGATCTTGCAAGGCATTTGAACCCGTTATGGGGATCCCTTTCTGGGCTATCCCTGAAATCACTATTGCCACCAAGAACTGTATTTCTAGAGCCGTAATACTTTCTTAAAGGGGCTAGCAGCTAGAAATTATGTTCGTCTATCTGCCATTCCCATAGACAATACATCTCCAGCAGCTTCCATCTATTAATTCCTGTGTTTATACAGTAGCTGGAGGCTCACAACTTTTCCTTTCCATTGCACAGTGCCCCCGCAACATCAGGCTCTGGGGCAACAAATAATATATGGAACTACCACTTCCTAACAGGAGCTCCATAATGCTGAAACATGGGAAGCCTTAAATTTAAGACTAGTGAAATATCTTTGTGTAGCTCCGCTTTATGTTCTGACTACCACCATGAAATAAACCTTTATGAAAGACATTGTGAAATCTTAGAATGATAATTAATGATGCTGCCCTCTGCATTTTTTATATTTCTGGTTGGTAACTCATTTAGACTATGGGTACCTCAGTAAATAACATATTTTGGAATCCCAGAAAGCATTAGAATAGCTGCAAACATACCCTTTTCTGATCTCCAGCCCACACAATGCTCACATTGTTCATAAGGAACTGTTGTCCATCTGGCAAAGATGCATCATATAGACCAACTGTGACAAACTTGATAGTACTTTCTTTGCTGAGCTGCCAATTTATTAAATCATATCTTGCTACTGGATCACCGTTTTCATCAAAATATACTTTCTCACCATATTTGGTTGTAAAATTGACTTTTTTCATATAATGAAGTAGCTGTAAAGAAGATGTTTTTAAATCAATGTTTAAAAAGAAAAAGCCATCATATATTATAATATAATATTACTCTATACCTGCCATGGGTCCATTCTGTTCTTATTATCACAAGTTTGATTGGGAAAAATTCCTTGGCTGTCTTGACATGCATACATTTTGTGCAGTGAATGAGCAAATGCATACATTGCTTTATAAACGTTGCTTGTAATTCTTAATTCAGGGACATCAGTATATTGTATATTAATCTTCCGAGTATTCTCAGATGAACTGCATGAATTACCATATATTGCATTTCCAACAGCAGAAGAAGTGCATCCTGTAGTAGTTCTTAAAAACTCATTCAAAACCTGATTACCGGATGGGTTAAGGCCCTGAAAAAAGTCATCCAAGCCTGGTATTATATCATTATTAATTACGCATCCAATTGCTCCTCCCAGCACTTTGAAATTTTCTGGAATTGCAAGGTATTCATTCGAAATCCAGCCTTCACTTCCAATCCACTGCAACCCAAAAACTTTTTGAACCAAGAGCTCTTGTACCAGAAATTCTAAATCTACAAAAGATGCAAACGCAACAATAACTTTGGAAGATGATCTTTTAATAATATCCACAAGCCTAAGCACTTTCTGCCTTGGGCTTGCTCTCACAATGGCTTCAGAATATTCAACACAAACACCCTCTTGCTGAACAGTTTGCAAGAAGGTCGCCATGCCTGTGTTACCATAATCACTGTCAGTTCTAATGGCTCCAATCCAGGTCCATCCAAAATGCTTCACAAGTTGTGCCAGAGCTCTGCTTTGATAATAATCACTTGGTATTGTCCTGAAAAATGTGGGAAATTCTTTTTTGTTGCTAAGACATGCACATGTAGCATAATAACTTACCTGTGGAAGACAGAAGACTCAAATCATCACTAAATCTATAAACTATGATTTATGCAATGATAAATAGTTCCATTATTGATACATAATTACACTAATTTCTAGATTTTGCTTAACTTTTACCTAAAACAACAATAAGAAAAATGTGATTTGGTGTTGAAAACAGACAAATGTCAAAATTGTTTGGGAATGTTTTTCATATGTAGCTGTTACCATGATCTAAATAACATATTCTTGCTGGAGAACAGAATTTGTACGGTTAATCTTGCTACTTTTAAAGTACATAATAATCTATACCCCACAGTTTAGACACAACTTAAACACAAATAAGACACTTCTCAAAGTTTGTCTTGTTTTTTAAACTGCAAATACATTATATATATATATTTTATGAGTTGCTATGGTAACAATTATTATGACCCATTGCTTTGGGCTGTACCTGCCTTAAATTGAATTAACTCAAAATTATTTAAAATATATTTGCAACAATTCTTTCCTTGTTGTACTGTAGACATGTTTCCAGGATTACATCTCTGATCTTTAGTATTAGATGATTTTCCATTTATTTATTTAAAGCTTACTTTATAAACAGTGAACTTCCTAAATAGAATAAGAATGAATGGATAAATATGGCAATCATTTCAGTATTTTTTCATGAGTGATATGGCGCTCATTTGATAATATACAGAGTTAAATTGAATGAAGGAATGAGGTTTCAAACTTAATGCACAATGAATGGAGGGAATTTCAAATATTTACATATCAGAATCCCTATAGATTTATAAAATTAATTGTATTGTGCAAACCCATTTCTAATATGTTCCATGAATGATGAATATATAAAAACTCAAAACCTCAAACATACAGAATGAATTTTTAATGTGTAATGTCTAGTGAAAACTGTTAAAAGACTCCTTTCACAATAAAATTGTTTATGGATCAAAATAACACACACACATTTGGACTGAAATTAACTATTGGGGTTCCTCCGTCTTATCATTTCGTTGCATACGAAACACTAATTTGCATAAATATTTTTAATACAAATTTGGCAAATGTTCTCATGAAAATTTGTTTAGACATTTTTTGATGTGCTTGACCCTTTCCATTTTATATAGTCATAATATATAGAACAGATATAAGACTTGGCTTTAAATACATTAAAAAAATCATCTTATTTACCTGTTTGGCACAAATAACACATACATTAATACATAAATTCACATTTAGGTGTATATGAGTGTATATTTTAAAAGTTCTTACAAGTGGTATGTTTAAAGGTCCTGTAGATGATGCCACTCCTCTAGTAGTTGATGAATCTGAAGTTCCTATCATAGCATGAACTGAGGACTTCTTATTGCAAGTAATGTTAGACGTTGTTCCTTCTTCTGGTTTATTCATTAAGGCCATTGCAGCTCTTATTGCCAAAGGCATGTAACGGCAGTCATCATAAATCTTATAGCCCAAAGAAAGACCGGGAAGAAGGTCTGTTCTGTTATTGATTTCTTCAGTAGCAAAGATCATTGTTTGAGCAAATAAGAATTCTTTTATGTTTGCACTGCAAATGGTTTATCCAAGAAAAGAAAAATAAATAACTCATATTCAATACTTTACTTAATAACAATTATATTAACTTTTGAGCATACTTGCTTACATGTAGTTAAATTATACAATATACAATATAGACAAACATATTGATAATCTGATATAATCATAAGGTGATTTAGTTTCTTTATAAAACATGATCTACCTGAAAAAATCGGCTTTTAATTTAAAAGATTTGGTTTTTTTGTTAACAGTTTGTTTCATAGCTACTCACTCTTTGCATGTAATAGATTCTGGCATGTCTTGAAATGTGAGATTAGCATACAGAGGGGTGCTATGAAAAGAAAAGATTCCTCCAATGATTATATCTCCATCCTTCGAGAGCAGAGGTAAATCTGGGTCTCCATGCAGTCTACAGGCAGGCTCCTCTGCTCTTATTAAAAGAGTTATTAGAGTTACAACCAGAAAGAGCATTTCAAAGGGATCAACCTGAAT